>NC_092292.1:12471495-12508995 GCF_036320965.1 Panulirus ornatus | reverse complement strand
GGATGCTGCTGGGGGCCTCGCTAACCCAGCCTTAAGGGAGTGTGGGAGTTGGAGTGGGAAGTAGTTGAAGGAGGGAGGTGAGGTGAATTTTGTGGGCGGGGAAACAAGGCCTGTCGCTGATCTGCGGATAATGTGTTCCCCTTTCTTCTCTAACGATGCCCATTCTCATCCCCTTCCGCGCTTTCCTGTGGTCCTTGGAATTCCACCAACAATCCTTTTTCCCATTGGGCATCTCAGGGGCCGCCCCCTCTCCCTCCTTCCTACCCATCCCACAGCGTTACGAAGTGTTACATCATCCCCACCCTCACATTTTCTTCTACTACGTCCTTATATCATAGATCAAGTATACGTTATAACGCAGAGACTCGGAATATATCCAGTGATACAAGGTGTTCAAAATGCGCGCGGGAATCGGTATCAGTTGGCTGTAGGAAAAGGGGGTAATGCAGGTTACTTGGTAACTTGGAGCGAGTGACCAGGCTGTCGACCATGGGGTACCCTGGTCAGACACAACGCGCGGCTTAGGGGGAGTCGGATATAAAATATTACATTAACGAATTCTGGATCCATGTAGAGAGAGAACTCCTGACTTAATGTCATATATATATATATATATATATATATATATATATATATATATATATATATATATATATATATATATATATGATTCAATCATATATATATATATATATATATATATATATATATATATATATATATATATATATATATATATATATCAGGGCATGTGGGGCGACTGGGGTAAACTATGGAAAGCTGTGTAGGTATGTATATTTGCGTGTGTGGACGTATGTATATACATGTGTATGGGGGTGGGTTGGGCCATTTCTTTCGTCTGTTTCCTTGCGCTACCTCGCAAACGCGGGAGACAGCGACAAAGCAAAAAAAAAAAAAAAAATATATATATATATATATATATATATATATATATATATATATTCTTCTTTCTTTCTTTCTTTCATATTATTTGCCATTTCCCGCGTTAGCGAGGTAGCGTTAAGAACAGAGGACTGGGCCTTTGAGGGAATATCCTCACCTGACCCCCTTCTCTGCTCCTTCTTTTGGAAAAAAAAAAAAAACTCGTACGTCAGTAGTTCATACAATTTCATTTAAAGTATAATTTTTCTATACATGTGACACGACATGTTTCGTGGGGACAATCCATAAAGTTATCTAAATCCGAACATGTACAGAAAAATTTACGTGTTGGATAAAATACATGTTGTAATGTTGTGTGTCACTGCATACGTCGTATGCGTGACTTAGGTTCATTCTGAAATGTTGTAACGAAATGTTGTTTAATGAATACGTTATACGCGTGACTGACTAACTGCTGCCGTTTTTTTACAGTCGAAAACACGTCATATTAGTCTCCTCCCCCTTCACCAACCAGACGATCTACGTTAATTCATTATTTTGAGCAATCACGCAAAATGATGAAAGTATTGCCCACGGAAAACGGATCCTTACAGCTAACTGAGACAATCAGACAACCTTCACATTTTCGGAATTCTAATATGAACGCGATATACGCACCAGATCACACTGGCTTGACCACCCCCACACTTTCTCATGTTGCTGAGGAACCTCTCGGTCAAGAAGGAGCGTATAAGAACAATCTATATCTTGAGATCGTGCAGAGAAAATCCTTTTTATCCCCCTCAGGGTTCGTGGAAGTGTACATCACCCTAAATTCTTGGAGGTAAAATTGCTAAATATCTCCTTGGAGTTTAGGAGGCTTAAATATCCAGTGTCATTGTGTATACAGGTGTACAATACCACAACACCAGTGTCTGGAACAGTGCGAAGACCACTTTAACTTCTGCAGCGTCTGAGGTATAAAGACCCACTAGTTCTTCCCTACTCTGAAGACACAGACACACCTCCAGTACCTCGTCCTCCTCGTAGACGTGTTATCTTCTTAAGAGGCCATGACGCTTAGGATCACTACGAATTCCCTTTATCTCTAGTCAAGTTTCGAGACGAATCTCCATCTCACTTCCTGGTCCGGGACGGCAGCGTCCAATGCAACGATGGTCTTGATATCTGATATAGAAAGGCCGATCCTCCGCGCCCCACCTCATCGCATTAGAGGGAAGGAGATCCATCACGAACTTCTGATTTTCGAGGGAGGCAAAGCCCCTCATCAACTCCCCCTGTTCTTGCGGACCCGGACGCTTATCATATCTCCTGATGCTGAGACGCCATTAACCTCGGTCTTGGATACCGGAGAAACCAATTTCCTCCTCTTGGTTTTGGTGGGCATTCAGACCCATCACCATCGCCTGATCACGGAAGGAATGAAGCGCCATTACCTCCTGCTTGGCTGGGGAGGCATCAGGCTCTCAGTAATGTGGGATAATAACCACAATGTATAGTGATTGCTGGGACCGCTACGTTCTGGTGTGGAGGAGGAGGAGGAGGAGGAGGCCCAGTGGTGGTCGCTCTCCGGCGGAGACCTAATGACCACCCACGGCTCGCCTGCCCCACCACCTGTAATATATATGCCTAGGACAGCATCTGTCCTCCTCCTCCCCTCCTCCCTTCCTCTCTCTCTCTCTCTCTCCTTTCTCCCTCCTCCCACCGTGATCTCCACCCACCCAGGCCTATCTCTAAGACCCCTTAACACTTAGTCCAAGGCCGTGAGATGTTCTATGGACAACCCTTCTCAGCTATCACGTCCCGTTCCACTATCCTATCCCATCCACTTCATCGTATCTCTCTAATGGTTCACTTGTCCTTGGTCTCATCCATCTCCTCCCCACCTATCCCATCTATTCCACACCCACCTGCCCCATGACCCACCACCCTCACCCTACCACCAGACCCTCACTGACGCGAAATAAAACCTCCCACAATTTTTCCCACGTGGGTTATATAGACCATAGGCCTCCCTCCTCCTGCTCTGTGAGGTGATTCTCATCTCTCATCTCATCTCTCTCTCTCTCTCTCTCTCTCTCTCTCTCTCTCTCTCTCTACATACGATCACATATGCGTGATATAACCAAACGACGTTTTGTGTGTGTGTGTGTGTGTGTGTGTGTGTGTGTGTGTGTGTGTGTGTGTATTTTCTTGTGTGCCGGTGATAAGAAATAAGAAACTTATACACGTTATCATTTACAATCGCCCCCTCACATGTGGTTACCCAGACATAGAGGAAAAGCAGAAAGACTACATCCATTTGTCTCTTTACCCTCATGGTAACACTGTCTCACGAAGATTCGAATCACTACTCAGGAAAGATTCGATCTACTTAAAGATTCGATCTACTTTCCCCTAAAGCTTCGAATCACCATCTGATAAAACCTCATACCACTAACAAAGCTTCGAGCTACTGTACAGGAATAATTCGAACAACTTTCCTATAAAGCTTAGAGTCACCATCTCATAAACCCTAACACCATTGTCCAACGAAGCATCGAACCACTGTATGGCAAAACTTCGAACTACTCTTCAATGAACCTTCGAATCACTATCTCATAAACCCCTTAAGCAACTGTACAATAAAAAAAAAGAATTCGAACTACCATGATCTGAGGCTTCGAATCACAATTCGATGAACCCTCATACCATTGTCTAACGAAGCCTCGAGCCACCGTCCGGGGAATCTTAGAAACGTTTCGTTCGCTAACTTGTGCGGTGACGTTCGAAGCGAGGCAAGCTACTCAGCAGTTCCCAGGCTTGAAAATCCAAACACAAGTTGCACGATATTGTCTTGCTTTTCTCCCAACCGGATGATACATATGCACTCAAACACTTACCATTTAACGCTCCTCTTCAATGGAATCTGGTCACTCAACTCTAACGAAGCTGCTTCATGAATCCTTACCGTAATTTGCCTGAAACAAAAGGGAAAAGAGAAATTTGAACATTTGCACATGGTTGAGGAAGTCATAGAAACCCGTGTATATCAAAAGATAATGAAAAGAAATATAAAACAATGATCTTTATCGTATATATATATATATATATATATATATATATATATATATATATATATATATATATATATATATATATTGCAGGAGGTCACAGTGGTGGGCGTGATCTACAATATGCATATGATCACGAGAAAAACAATGAAACATGATAAGGAACTTATCGCGTTATATCTTCCTCGTGTATATATATATATATATATATATATATATATATATATATATATATATATATATATATATATATATACACGTGACAATCACTATAATCTTTTACTATGATCTAATAACCATGTCCATAAAAATCTAATTTTCGTCTGTCGTCCAACACAGGACCTGATGTAAACACTTAGTAACGTGTGACATACTTGTCTTACAGGTCACATCGTGATGACGACCTGTCCCTCTGACCTGGAGACAACCTGCCGAGGCGTCAGTCACCTACTTTGAGAACAAATGCTCATGATGACTGACCCAAACAAAGCCTCGTTTTTTGAGACATATGGACTTTAAAGTTCCTTACGAAAAGGTTGAAAATCGTTCTTAAAATATCGTAGTTACGCCTTATAAGAGTCTTATTAATCACTTGGATCGTAACCAAACCTTGTGTTACGTCGGTCATGAAACTACTACAAAAACCTATATGCGCATGAGCAGCAACACACGGGTCTGCAGGTGTAGGCGACGGTGTGTGGCGGTGGTGGTGGTGGTGGGGTTGAGAGAGCATTGCAGTGAGGGTGGGTAGGTTGGCGTGGGAGGTGGGAGGAGGGATGAACCTGTCAAGTAGCACAGTGTGTGTGAGGTATAGCCACGAGCCTGGTACATTTGGTCACCAGTTGGATCGTGCGGTCTCACAGGTCACAACCTGACCCCGTTGTGTGGCGCAGCTGCGACCTGGTGGGAATAAATGCTGCATGGGGTTAGTGGGTGGCTACTGTGTCTGGGTGTGAGTGTAGCTTGACGAAAAGTAATATATATATATATATATATATATATATATATATATATATATATATATATATATATATATATATATATATATATATATATATATATATTTCATTTATTATACTTTGTCGCTCTCTCCCACGTTAGCGAGGTAGCGCAAGGAAATAGACGAAAGAATGGTCCAACCCACCCACACACATGTGCATATACATACACGTCCAGACACGCACATATACATACCCATACATTTCAACGTATACATAAATGTACATACACAGACATATACATATATACACATGTACATAATTGTATTCATGTCATCGCTGAACTGCAACCTAGGGACGAGGGTTCTCAAGTAAGTCGACGTGACGGTGGCGGGGTTGGTGCAACAGCTTCTCGAACTGTCGCCTGATGTCCAGGTGATGGTTGGGGATAGAGGGAAGGGTCATCAATGTGTTGAGCACCTTTTGATAAACAGTGTGACATGAGGGGAAGGACAATCTTGCATGCTTTTTCAGCTCTATCAGCCAGTGTTGTGTGGCGAATAAAAAAGGAAACACCAAGGCCAGGCAACATAGGTGAGTCTAGGACGAATGGAAGTTGTGTAGATGCTCTCTGGTTCAGGTGCAAGGAGGACAATTGCTCCGAGTCACCGAACGTGTGGAGACAATAGGTGGGAGCTCTCATGAAGGCAGGACCGTGCACCGAACACCCTAGTTTTCGACTACAAGTGAATTCTAAAAGCTTGGGAGACTGGACTTCCAGGCGGGGGTAAGGAGCCTTCAGAGATGCAGCGTATATCTCATGCCACGGTAACCCTCGGTTATGATAAGAGAATATCCTCAACAAGTCTCAGTATCAAATGACTATAAATTTTCCTGATTCCTCAGACTTGGAGGACTCGAAACCACTGATTTTTAGAGCCCTCAACACTATAATGTTCAAGAGAGTGTCTACCAGGTGCAGAGAAGAGTCGACACTTGAAATGCTCAAGGTCATTCATGGCTTTCTCTAACTTGCCAGACGTACCTATAACCTAATTACACTTCTCACATTGACAATTACACACAGCCTGGCGCGATTTTGATGTCATCCTTACTGGAGTTTCTTGGACCCATGGCAATCAAAATAGTCATATAATGATATCTAACACAGCTGCCAGGTCTTTCAGCTTGCCTTTCAGCATCTCTTTCTCTGATTATCTATACTACTTGCCCTCAACACACCTGAGATCAGGATGTAACATATTGGGCTTTGGCTTCAGAAACCAATATTCAAACCCTATTGGTCTGTATCCTTACGAGCAACAACGATGAGTACAACGCTGACTACAATCAGAGTTAGACCGAGCATGGTGGACAGGGCCTTGGAGCAGGGAAAGAGTTTCAGCAAGGTTATCAACATTAGATTAGATTAGATATCTCGAACATTACTATAGACTTCAGCAAGTAGGAGCGCATAGAGAAACCTTTTTATTTCAGGACACCCTCAACTGAAAGAGTTGCGGGAGCTGAATTTGGAATCGAAGAGCATGAGTGAGTTCGATGTTGGCCAAAGGATCTCACCAGTATGAGAATAGTGGTCTCATGATGGCTGGAAATGGGCCAGTGGCAGAGTCATTCTTGATGGGAGTGAGCTGAGGTTGGACGTGTTTGCAGACAGCATACGAGCCTCCGTGATGGCAACAGCCCTTAACTGACCTGATTGTGGAGATGATCCCATCAGCCATGGAGAGAGATGTGACATGCGAGAGTAGTAGGGAGGGTGGTACTCCAAGCTACAGTCGAGGATAAGAGTGTAGATTCGTGTGGGTCCTCCTCCTCCTCGAGATGACCTCTGGTCACAAGGGACTCACCCGCGGCTTCGGACAGGGAAAAGAAAGATAACGACGAGATTTTCAGCCCTACAGTAACGCTCGTGTTTGTGTGGCCGTTCCCACGCTTCGAACGGTACACACGGGAAGGGGACTGCGTGAGTAAATCACACATGACGTATGGTCATAAACACTGCCACAACCCCTTGGAATATCTGGCCGGCAGCTCTGACCTCCACTGCCCACTGTCTCTGGCACAGTTCAATGCTGTTCACTTCCCTCACTGCTTCTTTTTTCTTTTTTCCAGTCGCGCGATTATCCCATGTGGTGCACTAAGGTAGTATGGACGAAGAGGACTACGCAAAAGAGGAGTCCACCTTAGACCTCATATCTTATAAGGACTTGTATGTGAACAACTACATAAGGTGCCGACCAATACCTTGCATAACTGTATACAACGGTGATCCCTTGTGGACCCAATGGCATGGCCGACGTGGCTTATGCTGTACCTCATCTCCTCCCAGCAAAGAAAGACTTGGTCTCTGGTCCAGACTCTTACCACTGTCAAGTGAAATTGCGATCCTGAATAATACCATTCCCGTCTCTCTCTATATTGCGCCCGATAGACATACGCAAGACCATCACATAAAACCGAGTGCCCTGACTTAGGCTTCAAGGTCTAACGTTTCGAGAAATTCTGGGGAAGATGTGACGGACGGTAACATTCTCGAGAAGGATATTCCGAGGGTGCTCCCAAAATCTACGCCACGCCCAGGGATCGTGCAGTGAACGTTGTGTAACTAGTGTGTCGTATCTGCCTTAATCTGTGCCACCTCATTAACACTCTCTCTCTCTCTCTCTCTCTCTCTCTCTCTCTCTCTCTCTATATATATATATATATATATATATATATATATATATATATATATATATATATATATATATATATATATATCCTAGCCTAAGCCAGGTACTTAATTAATCGACCAGCCACTTGGGGAGGATGAACAGGTGGGTGGACTGTGGACCGACTGCCGAGACCGGGATTCGAACTCAAGCTGCCAGGAAGACGCTAACACCTATACACCACTTAGACCCATGACACGTAATGTGTTTCTACTTTCGTTTAAACCAATTCTGAAACTTGAGACATCTCGTGAACTCACCAAATCACTTAGATTTTCATGTGTCACCTTCATTATAGCACTGTATTTCCCCGTGAAGGATACGTGAACCCTAAACTTCACGTCAGCGTCATGAGTCGTCATTCTCTATCATAATGGTTGTACTTGTACCCAACTGAACCCTTTCCTCTGACGGGAGGAGGAGGAGGAGGAGAAGGACCTACCTCCCTCCCTCTCTCGCTCCCTGGGACCCAGGGCTCATACGGGGCCCAGCCTGTCACCCTCCTAGGTCGAAGCATTGTACCCCATTGTAAGCTCCATACTTGCCCCTTACCTCTACCCCTCAGCCGCCTAACCTTTGCCACATGCTATCACTGAGTTGCTTTGTCCATGTATATCTAGACAAATCAGAGTTTCAAAGTCATTGTGTGTGTGTGTGTGTGTGTGTGTGTGTGTGTGTGTGTGTGTGTGTGTGTGTCGTAATATACTCCATGAGGCGTTACGGGACACTGCCTGCGTGAGGTTACACCACGAGCGAAAAGTCACCTTTGGCGCGGTTTTACCATCATCAGTTGACGGAAAAGAATTAAAGTCTCGTGAGCGAACGTTCCGCTTCAAAGGAATCCATTCCTGGCCCTGCTGCTGAATGTGGCGCTCCCTTGGGCTACAGGAAGTCCTTATAAGACTACAAGACATGGTACTTGACCCGTCTCAAGATGGACTACTAAGCCCAGGCTTGTACAGTGTAACTAATTAATGTACAACTGAAATCCTTGTCAGACACTTGCCGGATGCACAATGGACTCGCCGTTGACATGAGCACCAATCAAAATCAGTGCCCAACACCGGGACACTTTAGGAAAAAACAGAAGTGGGTTCTGAAATGGTTATAAGTAAACACATTCTCTACAGACTATCGAAACCAGATGAGGTTTGAAAGCGTGGAAAGATGATGACATTAAATGACACACTGACACAGAAGTGGGTTCTGAAATGGTTATATGTAAACACATCCTCTACAGACTATCGAAACCAGATGAGGTTTGAAAGCGTGGAAAGATGATGACATTAAATGACACACTGACACAGAAGTGGGTTCTGAAATGGTTATATGTAAACACATTCTCTACAGACTATCGAAACCAGATGAGGTTTGAAAGCGTGGAGAGATGATGACATTAAATGACACACTGACACAGAAGTGGGTTCTGAAATGGTTATATGTAAACACATCCTCTACAGACTATCGAAACCAGACGAGGTTTGAAAGCGTGGAAGGATGTTGCCATTAAATGACACACTGACACTCATCTGAGTACCTACAGAAAATACACTACGGGTACACTCACTCGAAAGGGGCTTTCCGTGGGACACTTGCGTCAACTGGATTGCAGTCTAGTTACTGGAAATGAGATACAAATGGAAGAAATACTGTCTGGAAAAGTGCCATTGCCCAAATGTGGGAAATATCCTCCTATGTGCTGGTTTAAGCTTTAAGATAAACCTCGTCCTAATGTGCGCAGCTAAAGCACATAATCCACACTGAGAAGGATGGGTCTCGTACCATCCAAGTCTGTCGACGACAGGGAGAGAATTGCGAAGTGTCTTTCGAGTTTGGACGAAGGTCGATGTCCAGGTTCACGTGTGATATACAGCGTCGGACAGAGCGATCCTCAAACGTCAATTATGCTAAGCAGGCGACCCAGCAATACATCAAAGTGATCACTAACATCAAATCTTCCTTACCTCGTACCCTTGCCTTTGACCTCCGACCTCTAAAAGATGGAGAAAGTAAGCAACACGCGTCTAGCAATCCCCCTCCACGCACACATTTTCCAATTTGACGTCATCGTTCATACCGAAGGCGTGGCACCAAGGGACCGACATGCAGAGAGGAGGAGAGACGGATGCCTCACCCCTACAGACCTGTGGATAGCTACGGCCGCCACCAGTCATCGCCTTTCCTTAGGATAGCTACAAATGCCACCAGTCATACCAGTTCTTCAGCCAACATGGACTCCTAAATGACCCCGTGACCTTGATTCATTAACTCCCTGACCTTAGAAATTACCACTGGAACACTTGAAGGTCAAAACTTACTTCCCTAATCTGTTCTTTCTTCTCTAATCCATTCATGTCTTTCAGACAAACAGAGGCGGACAGTAGAGGTAATATGGTACCCCTTTCTCACAGCGCTGATGAGAGTTACCGCCTACCATCCACAGCCCTAAGGCGGCCTTCGGTACCCGAGACCCTTGCCATCGCCTGAAACCTTCAGTAACACGGCCCACGACCTGAAACTCCCTGTAGCACCTCAGATGACATGAATCTCTCCGAGGCTTCGACGTTTACGTCTTCAACGACCCTGGTTACTCGACAGGAGGGGTAGCCGAGGGATACCCAACAAACCAACATGATCTTCCTTGTATGAACGAAGGAAGACAGGAGACCACAAGTTATACCTGAAGGTGCTCGTGACGCTAGAAACCAACTCTTGCCAAGCGAAACCACCTCCACCACCCCACACTACACCCCAACATACGAAACCACCCCATACTACCCCCAGCATCTGAAACCACCCCACACTACCCCCAACATTCGAAACCATCCCACACTACCCCTAACATTCGAAACCACCCCACACTACCCCCAGCATCCGAAACCACCCCTCACTACACCCAAAATTCGAAACCACCCCTCACCCCCATATACATGTATCATACACATATGTATCATACACATACACATATGCACCATACACATACATATGTATCATACACATCAACATGTACGAAAACTCTCGCAGTGCTCAAGATTCTCTACATAAATTCATGTATTTGCCTATAATAACTGACGTTATTCTGTAGCACCTGACATTACCCATAACACCTGACTCTCTTGCTATTTGCATAAATTCAACTATTTACATATTAACCTCTGACGACACCGGCACCATCCGTCATCACCTGTAGCAAACGTAACGCCTGTAACACAAGAAGTCGTCTGTAACATCACCTACAGCACCTGAAATCACATGTATTAGCTGAAACCACTTGCAAATAAATGAGACCCCCAGGAATAGTAAATAAACAAGGAAACACAGTGACAAACTGGTACAGTCTGTAACCATCTGAATGCAACCAGTGCTTGTAACCTCCTGAAACTTGTTACAAAAGGAAAAATGGTTCTGTATATATCTCTGAAGCCTTGAGCATCTGATGAAATATAACTTTCTGAAGCCACATGCAATCGTCTGAACCCAGCCACTTACCTGTATATACCTGAAACCCCCTGTAATTATCTGATGAAACTGTAACTTTTGAGCTACATGCATTTACCTGAAACTTATCACTTCCTGTAACCAACTGAAACCCCTTTGCAACTGTCTTAAATAAAACTGTAACTTTCTCAAACCTCATGTAATTACCTGAAACTTGTCACCATTTGACACCAGCTGTAACTTACCGAAACCGCCTGTAATTGCTTGTAACTACATAGTTTCAGTAAAGTTTGACATTTTTCTGTAATCCACTTGAAATTCCCGTAACTTTCTGTAACACTCCAAATCATCCATAACACCAAGAACCTTCTGTAACGACACAAGCGTCATGTAACCACCTGTATAACCAGTTGTAAGAACCATGTAATTACCTAATGATCTCTGGAAATTACCAATAACCACTAGAAAATACAGCCATCGACCTGCAGTTTACCTAGAACCAACAATGACAATTACCAATCACATTTAAGTGCCTTGTGACCCTAATTGACCTCGTCTTCGCTTCCATGGAGAGGTTCTTAGAGTGGGTGCGATCCACCCTGCGTCTCACATCAGAGAGTTTGAAGACCAGTATAAGCGAGAGAGGATTGAGTCTGCTGAGGTATGCCAGTGGCGCAATGGGTTTGAGTCACCGTGTATATAGTTTTTACCGACCAGCAATGTGGGGTTGGAATCCCTCCTGAGGGTGGACAGATGATGGTTTGGAAAGCTGAGATACGGCCACTCACACGTCTTTTTGGAAACTTTGCAAGACACAGACAGACCCCCACCCATCATCATAAGGGACATTGTCTTAAACTAGATGAAGTCAAGAGTGTTGATATACGAAAGCTAATTCTTTTAACTTACTGACGAGAGGAGCAATCTTCGGAAATATTTAGTAATTCAACATTTAATATGATAAAAAAGGATTCAAAAAAGGAAATTTTTGTGAAGAGTTGTGGAGCGTTGATCTACCTTACCCCTGTGTTCCATACTCGTGATGTGAATCAGAAATCAGGAGAAAGAGAAGATGAAGGTAACTGATGATGATGATGATGATGATGATGATAATCAGGAGATAAACGACTACAAAAAGAGAGAGTGACAGTTCCCTCACTATGAGTCCACCGTTCTTCCACGCGGGATCGTAACATCTAAAGCCACACACACACACACACACACACACACACACACACAGCTGAGATTAAGAGGGAAGAATGAAGTCAGTGCATTGTACTCCCGACATGAGAGTGTCAGAGAGAAAAAAAAAGGACTTACTCTCATCCCATTGAGAAATTAACAGCAAGACTCTTCCTTGCAAATGAGGACACACACACACACACACACACACACACACACACACACACACACACGCACATTGCATACAGGAAGGAGACGGCGAGCGTCTCTCGTATGTACACACACACACACACAGAGGTCGAGGGAAGACTACCTAACCTACTGTGACCACATCTGGCCCTAGTGAATGCACTTGGCGTGGGGCGTCTTCTGAATTATGGGCCCAGATAAGTGCGTCCACGTGTTGTACAGACAGAAATGCGCAAAACCATAAAAGAGGACGCGTGGAAGCACTGGTGGGTGTGTGAGAGAGAGAGAGAGAGAGAGAGAGAGAGAGAGAGAGAGAGAGAGAGAGGGCTGGCATAATGAGTCTTGCTGAACTCTTATTCATTAATTAGCATTCCTTGATATATCGCTATACTCTTTTTATAGAAAATGAAAAAAAAAACTTTTTCCCAATGTGCGTATATAGCTATTTTTTTATTACATTATTAGAAATTCGGTTTCCCCGGGGGAGTCTAAGATCGGTAATGAGTGGATATTAAAATCAATAGATTTAAAAACTTGCGTTGGTCTACACACACACACACACACACACACACACATGGGACTGGGGCGGGAGATGGTGGGTGATGGGGAGGGGGTGTAGACGAGTGTGGCGGCGGCGGTGGTGGTGGTGGTGGTAAAGGGGGAGGGGAGGGATACGAGAGAAGGGGGTACGGCCTGGTGTGGGGAGGGGGGGATGGAGGCGGTTTGTGGGGGGTGGGTGGGTGGGGAGGGTAGGTACGGGAGGGAGAGAGAGAGAGAGAGAGAGAGAGAGAGAGAGAGAGAGAGAGAGAGAGGAGAGGGAGGGGGAGGAGGAGGAGGGAGTAGGAGAGAGAGAGGGGGAGGGGGGGAGGGGAGGGGGCGGTCGCGCTATGAATGAAACTGGTTAACTTTACGTGAAGTAAGTTTCTCGCCGCCGTCTTGTTAAGTCTCTTTAGGGAAGACAGTAGCGTAGCGTGAGGAGGAGGAGGAGGAGGAGGAGGAGCGCCTGTGCCTCTCTCTCTCCCTCCCTCCTCACTCCACACACACACCCCCCCAACCGCCAGTGTTTGTTGCTGGGTCTTGACGCTGCGCCACGGGGTTCTTCTTGCTGCTAACTCTGGACTCTCGTAGAGTAGTAAATGATCGCTCCCGTTACCACCTCTTTGCCGAAGTCGGTGAGGACGCGCACAGAGAGATGAGAGCGCGAGCGAGTCCCATGTGCCCACTTTTGCATGAGAGAACTCGCATGAGTAAATCATGAGACTCATTACATGTATATATATATTTTTTTCTCTCTCTGTCTCTCCTCATTTTTACCATTTTGTCTACGCGAGAACAAATCTTTTTTTTCCCTGTGGAAGAACAACAATGACTGGCGACATATGTTCAGATAAAGCTATCTCTCCCGAAGACAGTGACATAATTCAAACTGAGCGAACAGAAGTGAGGGAAAACAGCCTAAAAAAGGAAGATTCGATCTTTTTATTTCATGGTAAAAATCAGATTCCCAGACGAGCTAACAGGAGACTCGGCGTCAACATGACCTGGATTGCACCGCTGGACACCATCGAGAGAGAGAGAGCAGCCTTTTGGGTATTGTAGCGTTGCAGGTGATAACAGCCCCCCCTCACCCTGGGACATTACCTCCCACTCACCCAGGACACCTTTCCCCCCAACACCTCGCCCACGACCTGGCCAATAAATCAAAAGTTGTATCCCATTTTAGAGCGAGGTTAAGACAGTGCGAGGAGGAGGAGGAGGGAGGAGGGAGGAGGAGGAGGAGGAAGGTGGTGGTGGTGTGTCGGCCGCCGCGTGTGGGAGACGGACGGAGTGTTGTTGTCGTCCGCCGCTAGATACCGCCACCGCCCGAGTCGCGCTGTTTCCCTCACGTTGCTCTGACCCCCCCAGCCAGCCAGCCAGCCAGCCAGCAACCCACCTGCCCGCCAGCCAGCCAGCCCTCCCTCAAACTCACGGGAGTAAAACAGCTATATGATAGTCTACTATAAGTATCCGTTGGGGCTTAGGGAATAAGGCTAGATGATCGTGGCGTAAGGCGTTTATGGGATGAGTATAAATACAAGCGTAATGACTTTAAAACTCCCCTTTATTTATACACAAGGACCACAGCCTTCCATAATTACCGCCGGTACACCTGTGAGGCTCGAATCCAAAGGCTGCTGAACATTAAGGGTAAAAATGCATCTACGTGTGTCAATGTGCGTATGAGGGGAGTATGTACGTGCGTGTGTGTACGTGTGTATGTGTGGGTGCCTGTGTGTGTGAGTGTGTGAGTGTGTGTGTGTGTGCGGGGTCGTGGCGGGTCCGCTGAGGCAGGGCGGGAGGGTGGACCGAGGACCCGCCGGCCAGCACTGCTCAGTCACCCAGCGGACATAGCGGCGCATGGACTTGCCGCACCGCCCAGTTGCCGCTCAGTCCACCACTGACACCCGACCCAGGCGGCGGCACACAGCGGCGGCTCTAACGCTGCCACCGCATTAGTGGCAATCCCCACACCTGGCCCAAGACTCACCTGTGTTTGACCCTGAGGACTGACCAACATTACGGGATACTTTTTTTTTTTTCTGAAAAGCAATGGTGATGGATCTAATGATGTAGATAAAAGCAACCACGCACACGTCAAAGATTTTTCTCTCGCGGGAAGTTATCTTTTCCCCTTCCCTCCCCCCCGACTCCATTCCTTGTTGTGTCGAGTGAAGAAAAGCAATTGGAAAATTTACACTACAGGAGAGAGAGAGAGAAATATATATAATAATAATAATAATAAAAGGAAAGGTGTAGAACGTCTGTAGTGGTGGTGTGGTGGGAGGTGGCGCGGGCATGATACTGAGGTAAGGGAGGAAACTGCGGCCATCTCCTGTATGAAACTCCGCAGTCCTGACTCGGATAAGATGGAAGTGTTGTATCCGGGTAATCTGGCTCTGCTGAGCATGTTCCTCAAGAACCCAGAGACCGACAAGGGAGAGATCAAGAAGGACGAGGGAAAGAGAGGTGAGGCGTAATGTTTTGGCGCTCTTAAGAGGCACCTGCTTCATGTTGGGCCCGTCTGTTGAATCTACTAATATACCTGTCATGTATTTATGGTACGCGGAAATGTTCTGTAGTGGTTTCGCAGTACCAGTGATTTATTCTCTAGGTGTAACTTGAACTAGATCTGTGTCATAGCCCTAGAATTTTTTGTGGAAAAGGCTCAAACAAAAAAATATGTAAGGAAATTTTTAAGGAACAGTTTTTTGTTGTTGTATGTTATTTCTTGTGCAATCTCACTGTGAATTCTAAGGTTTCAGAAATACAGTCTAGAAAAATTCACGTCTCATCTCGCGCACCAGTTGGAAACGATTCATTATTCCACGCGTTGCTTTGGGAGGATTTAACTGTGACTGTGACAAGTTTGATTTGAAATCTTTCTCTTTTTTTTTGCATCCATCCAGTTATTTCAATTGTAGAGATAAGAATTACCCTCATTATATTCCCAGTCCCTCGGCAAACCGCCCGCTCCGCTACAGGAATACGCGAAAATATTCAAACGTGAACAATCAGAATTTTCATAGAAAATATATACTCCGAGGGAGGACAGTCGTGTCATACAAGGAAGACAGGAACGCTGTGAAATCCAGCATCGCACACAGTCTTGCCACAGTGTCTACGACCAGCTATGCCACAGTTCGAGGGGAGAGCACATCCTGTCTGTCTCTCACTTACTCCCTCCCTCTGTGCCTCGATCGGCCTCCAGCACGTGTCCTAAAACAAAGACCCGCTACATAACACAGAGGTGACGTCGGAGGGGGGAGGAGGGCATCAGTACACATTGGTGACGTACGTTGGGCGGCAGCGAGGTTTTTGCACGAGTTGCGTCCGGGCAAAAAAAAAAAAATACACACACACACACACACACACACACACACACACACATAAGGAGGGTGAGGACGCGCGCCCCAGCCGCCGGCCCGGCTCTTGCCCCCCATTCATTCTCGCAAGATTCTAAGGCCCGTGCTAGGCACTAGGAGGTCTATTCTGGTGAGTGAGACACGCAACAGGAAAGACCTCATGAACGGAAGAAAGTCATCCTCTTGTTCACACGAACAGGAAACTTACGTGTGTTGAGGAGGTGAAGTTAATCATTGCCGTTTCGACATGTTGTGTCCGATACTGAGAGTGAGCCCCCCTTCTTGGTTTATTTAGCGAGTGCTTTTATACAGCAGGCTGAGGGCAATGCTGTGAGAGCCTGGTATGTTGTGACTTTTGCCTCGTGAGAGAGAGAGATGACGAGGAGCCGTTGGCTTAGCATCGTGCAGACTGGTCATTGTTTGAGGTGGCAGCGTCCGTTACGGCTTCAGCCCACAACAACAACTGCAAGTCAGATGGGACCCTTATTTCGTACACACTGCCGAGACCGCTCTTGAACACACCCCCTCTCTCAACATGTCACCAACAGTATGTCACCATCTCTCTTGAATCTAGTTTCGGCATCGTGTCTCACGTTGACTGTGGATTATAACAATTTAACCCACTGCAAAATATTTCTGTTTTGGTCAATGTGTCATGTATGGGAGGCCACCATTAGAAATCATTACCTTAATGACACGTGAAGCATCTTGATTAATATTATTCTCAAGGTTGTATATTTCTGAACGGTATATGAAGAACCTCTTAAGGCTTACTTCAGTGGGCAGATTGTGTTGTGATCTCAATAATATATTAACAACCACGTGTATCAAATATTATTAGTAACATGATATGATATATAAGCACAAGAGAGAAAGGGCCATCGCCATGAAATAAGCTCAGGTCCAAGAATGCACGAAGACCCCCAGATTCTGAAGTTTGAGACGGTGTGTTAGAGGAAGCGAGAGACAGACGAGATTACAGAAACATCGATTGCGTAATCAGGATTCGAGATATAGTGATTTACATAAACGACCTGATAGATAGTAGCTCTAAATTGCTATTATCTCGAGGCCGTAGCTATTTCATCATGGCTCCTGCTGGAGACATGAGCAGGACTCTGTGCCCAAAACACGACTGGTATACATAGACCTGTTCAGAGTTGCAGCAGGCGCGGCAACCACAGGCCCCGAGCGACAGTGTCCATAAAGTAAGTCTGCCAAGTGAGTGGTCAGTGGGACGAACGCCCCGAGGGAGGGATACTGGGATAATTTAGTATCATGCTCATTGCCCTCCGTGTCCACAGGACCAATCAGGCGGAGGGGAGCCAAGGGCCGCTCGTGTAGGGAATTACATTAATTGCTGCTTATTTCCTGCACTGAAAGATGGGCAGGAGGGCTCCGTTGATGGGATGGACAGCAGGGTTGAAGGGGAAAAAGGGGTCGGATTGATGAGAGGAAAAAAAAAAAGGCGGGAGAAAGGGACCTGTGTTTTATAAGGTAAGGACGAAACTTTTCAATCTCGCTTGGCTTAGCAGCGAGAGAAAGATGATCCACGAACAGGATGGCCCTAGTAGCATGCTAGGGTTGAGAGAGAGAGAGAGAGAGAGAGAGAGAGAGAGAGAGAGAGAGAGAGAGAGAGAGAGAGAGAGGAGGGGGGTCAAAGGTCAGAGGCTAGACGTTAGCTCAGGGACGTTGGATTTGATGGGGAAATAATGACTGAACCAGGATTGCACTCCTTAGCCGGATGTGGAAGGTGAAACTACTGTATTATATCCGGTGGTTTGGTCAACCAAGTTGTCACCGGAGGATGTGGTGGTGTGTTTTGGTGGTGGGGGAGGGCGAGGGAAATGAATATGTTTGACCGAGAGGTGTCGCTCTGCACTGCTTACTCTTCTGTTGTGAACAATCTTACGTAAAACCCTGATGGTTAAATGAATGCCATTGTAAACACGAAGCGAACGAGCCCCGTGCATTGCACTGTAAATCGATTTAATTTACAAAGGGAATGTACGGTGGGGTCCGATTCCTATAACGTCAATCCGTACCTCATCATTTATTTACATGGTATTTGACCATTATAACGAAGTTCAATGTAACACTCTTTCGTTATGTCACAAGTTTGCAAAACTTTTTTTTTTCCCCCCTCTCGAAGTTTTCAGAAATTTTGGATCATAGAGATGTATTTAGCGAAGGTATTTCCTTACAAAATACATAATTGCCATTGGGGGGTAAAAACGGAATATGGTTTTAGAATCGAATATGCAGTTTTCATTGACCGGTATAGTTTAACGTCTATATAAAGGCTCTGTTTTGTTATTGTCTTCTGACCTCTGTATAAAGGCACGTCTTATGAAATAGCTATTTTTCAACCTTGTCGATAATATCCGTTCTATCTTATATAGAATCTGCTATAGATACTAATCTTTCATTCTATAGCAAAGCAAAATTGTATATGATGCCCTTTGAACCATTATGTAATGGCGTTCCCTTGATGGTATCTGAATCATATTAGAGTTTTATGGCTATGATTTTCTTTTAGGGTGGGAGTGTGTCCTTATATTTCCCAGTGAAGACCTCCTGAAGTTATAATATATGTATCGACAGCTGATATCCTTTGGCCTCTTTATAAATATGTTCTTGGTGTCTATTGCTGGTTTCCATTGCCCTCCTTATAGATATGGTCTTGAGTGTGTATCCTGTAATCTCCTTGTATACACAGAAGCTCTTCATTGGACATCCTTCAAATCCCATATATATACACACACACTCATGAAGGCATGTTTCAACCTTCGCGTGATGGGTTCCTTTGGGACTATATATCCTACACTGCTTAAAGGTGCCTTTTTAGGATGGTGTCCTTCCGCTGTGGACCGTAGTAGCCTTAATAAAGCAACACACATCTGATAATTTTGTTATTAACCTGTAAGTGAACACAGGATGACCCACGTGCCATGGATAGCTGGAAACACGTCGCGCCTCCCCCTTATAGTCTCTCTCTCTCTCTCTCTCTCTCTCTCTCTCTCTCTCTCTCTCTCTCTCTCTCTCTCTCTCTCCCCATGCGCCTCATTCCTATTCGAACAACTCAAGAATCCGGTCATCAATAGAGATCGAGAATGACCCCCCCTTTTCCCCCCTTCTCAATTCCCCTCGACTCGTCGTCGTCGTCCCCCTCTCCCCCCTCGACAAGATAGAGGGTTTGTGGATGACCCCGGGAAAATTAATGTGTGTGTGTGTGTGTGTGTGTGTGTGTGTGTGTGTGTGTGTGTGTGTGTGTGTGTGTGTGTGGAGTCTATATGACCACGGTAAATTGGTCACTCTGTGTTATGGCCTGTGAAAGATGCCAGCGAGATAGCGAATGTCTGGGTTCTCTCTCTCTCTCTCTCTCTCTCTCTCTCTCTCTCTCTCTCTCTATCTATCTATCTATCTATCTAGCTATATCTATTCATCTATCTATCTATCCATCTATTTCTTGCTGGCTTTCTCCCTCTCGATCCTCTGATCTCACTAGGGGTCTATTCTCATTCATTCTTCCTCTCTCTCTCTCTCTCTCTCTCTCTCTCTCTCTCTCTCTCTCTCTCTCTCTCTCTCTCTCCTTCTTCTTCTTCTTCTTCTTCTTCTTCTTCTTTCTTATCTGTTTCTCTGGGTTATCTTGTATGTCCCTCTGGCTCAAGTTTCCCTCTTCTAATCTCCCTCAGATCCCGCCTTTTGCCGTCTGTTATCTTCTAGTGTTTCCCTCTAATTCTATTTTGCAATAGACTTTTCCCCTATTCATTGTACCTGGTCCTCTCTATTTCCCGATCTATATCATTTTCCTTTTCTCTGCCCTATTTCCTCATCACACCTCTTCTCTGCTCCTTTCCCTTATCGCATCTCTTCTCTGTTCCATTTCCCCATCCCTTCTCTTCTCTCTTCCATTCCCTCATCACATCTCTTCTCTGTTCCTTTCCCTCATCACTTCTCTTCTCTGTTCCATTCCCCCATCACATCTCTTCTCTGCTCCATTCCCTCATCACTTCTCTGTTCCCCCTTCTACATAGATTTCCTAGTCAGTTTTTCACTCAGTCTACGCCTCGTTTTTGACATCTGTCTTCTTTATCTTATCTTTTCTTCTCCTTCCTCATTCTCCCCAGGTTGCACTCTTGCCCGCCGCACGTATTTCACGGCGCCTTTTATATCCACTTCTGATGTAATGTCTTGTATTTCAAAGCCAAAGTCAGTTTAGCATGAGTCGCTATATTTCACGTTATATATATATATATATATATATATATATATATATATATATATATATATATATATATATATATTTGCAAAACAAATGCGTTTATTCGTGCAAATTACAGTTTACGTTACCGAGTTTAAAAACTAGACTATTTGATCCTTTTGAGGTACGTTTAATTGATTACTAATTAGCACTAATTGATCATTATGGATTTTTACTATCAAGCACTCTTCCGTGTGTGTGTGTGTGTGTGTGTGTGTGTGTGTACACGCCAGCCAAGGGATCCCATGTGCACCAGACGCCCTCGGAGCGCTGGCGTCGGCCGCGTCTCCGTTGAAACCTGCGGGAGTCTCACGCCCTTCTTCCCGTTTTCTCGCGACCTCTCGATCCCCAACCTCCGCCTCCCCACCCACCCACCCACCCACCCCAACCAGTTGACCCTCCTCTCCCTCCCTCATCCCCTTCCCCACCCCGCAACCGCCGCTACCTACCATCCGTACTGGCGCCCTTCCTCCCTCCCTACCTCCTCAACTCCGCCACCAACCCCAACCCCGTCTCCACCCCCTACACACACACACACACACACACACACACACACACACACACACACCTCTGCCCCTCCTACCAAACTCTCACCCACCCACGCAGTTAGCCCATCTGCAGAGAATAAATCCGATAAACATTTTGTTTTCGAGGGGAAATTGGGGAAAAAAAAAAGGAAATACTCCTCCACTCTACTGCCTGACGAAGGAGCATCCACAGACTCCTCACCAGGTGGAGGAAGACGACGACGACGACGACGAAGAACCGCCCATAATCGAACTGCTTCGAAAGCTTCAACTTTAGGGTCGAAACAATTAATATTTTTCCCACCTTGTAAGAATCGCAATCACGAAGGACGGGTGAGGGAGGGTGGGTGGAAGCGATCCACGCGCTGCAAATTCTGTTGCTGACCGCATCGATAGAGACCCCCGCGAGCTCCATTTGGACCGCGAGCGCAGACCCCGCTGGACAAAGGCCCCCCTAGTTAACGACATTACGGCCTGGGAGAGCCAATCACAGAGGAGGATTTAAGTGTGCATTAAAGTCTGTCTAAAATTATTAGCACCGGCTTCCACCAATGAAAACCTCCGTGTCTGTGTCTATTCAGCAATCTTCTTCTTACCCTCCCTCCCACCACCCCTTCGATTTAATGGTTCGAATCTTCCTTTGTTTACCGGCAGACCCAGTTTTAACCAACCCACCCCCCTCTACCACCCTCACACTTTATCCATTTTTTTTTAGATCTTTGGAGACGAAATGATTAATGGAAACATTGGTGTCCGGTGAGCCCCAAGTGTGAGAAGATATCAAAGATGGTGAGAGGAATTCCCAAGTGTGACTTGAGAGGAATTTCCGAGTATGACTTGATCTTTATAGGATAAGAGTGACTTTTCCTCAAGTATCGTAAAAAGGGAATAGCGAGGACTTATGGCGTATAAAATGTCATTGCTTCAGCAGCTTATGGTCTCTTGTTAAATTGAGGCCATAAAGGAGTGCGTCTGTGTTGCGCCCACTCGAAGCTGTCAACTAAATTACGCAACTTGTGGGTTCAGTAATGTACGCCAGGATCAACTGTCGCAAAATAATTAGAAAACATTCATTATTACGTAACACGAATTTAACTGCATGTTCTGTTTCTGTCGGTGCAACTTTCTTAAGGATGATTGATCTGTAGTGTAATTGTGTATGTATATATATATATATATATATATATATATATATATATATATATATATATATATATGTCTCTTCGATGTCTATCAACTGACTGTTATATTTCTCTCTTGAGTCTCCCCTGATGATGTGATTATTACACGAAAGTGCACTTGGGAACTTTTCATGTATCATTTTCCCCGTGGACTCATAGGAATATATATATATTCCCTGTGATTATCTTTATTGCTATAGACATTTATTGTACGAAACTTGGCAGGTAAGGTCAGGATCGTATAATGGATGTGTCCCAGTTAAAACAAGGGGTCCTCTGTACCTGCTCGTATTTTCTAGCATCCTCACTGTCCGTCTGTCGTAAATTAGGCTGATGATGGGCTGAGATGGTCTTAAAAAAAAAAAAAACGCAATTTTCCATTCGAAATGAGTACACTTTGGAACTGAAGTAGATAAGGCTGTAGACTACACAGATGTAACTATGTCTCCGTCGACGCGGTGTTAATGGCTTTGCTTTTTGGACATCGTCTTTGTAAAGTTCCCTAGCGGAGGAGGTCTTCACACACACTCTCTCTGTGTCTGCTACATCTACACTGCAGGAAGAACTCCACATCAGACATTTCAAAGGTAGGTAGCCACTACCGGTGTTATCTCCATCTCCTCCTCGTTTGCTCTGGGTTGCATTTGTTCGGTCGTCTGAGGGATGTCAGTCGGGTGTGCACTCCAGGTGAGCGAGGGCTGAGGTGCGAATGAGAACCGTGTGTTCTGATCGATTAAATGCGCGGAGGGAATGGTATCAACTTCGTCTTTAAACGTGTCCTGAGATTAACGCTCCCGAAACTCTTCTGCTCAGTGTCTCCAATTTACGTGTGGGTTCCATAAGTTTTGATACCTTCAGATTTAAGAGCAAGTGTTGTACGTCTCGCTGCTGGGAAATTGGCATGTCCAGAAGGCTCTTAAATACGCGTTCGGGCTCTGCCGTGTCTCTGCTCGTGATGGTCCAAAAGGAAAAAGAAGGTAGATCCCAAAACACGACCTTGCGGTACCTCACCCGCCAAAAACTAACGCCTCCAGTCAGGCCACAGCGGAGTATAAATCCATTAACCACACAAGCGGGGAATTAGTCTTGAGAAGACGATCAGATTATCAAGTTTTTTTTCCTTTATCTAAGTTATAGATTTCCAAATAAATGAAATAAATAATTTGGATATCAATAAATTATCTCGAAATTGTACTAGTCCGCCATACCCTTCAGCGAGGTTAGGGAGTGGAAGTCGGTTGACGGTGGAGAGCGAGACTGGCAGCTGGTGTATGTACAGTCGGCCTCGCTCACTGACGACTTGACTAGACTCCCTCCCGGGTCGGAGCCGAGATGGTCAGTGTTCGCGCTTAGGTCACATGAAGTGCGCCGATTTTTTTGCGATCATCTCGGAGTCAAGAGCCTTTGTCACAAGGACCGATTAGAACTATCGATATGTCTAAGGCGAGTTATAGTCTATATATATGTTATTGAGACTTTCATATAACGTGGCGTAACTCATGACCACCGTTGTTAGGAGAGGGGCATTTCGCCGGCAAGCTCACACCTCCCCCTCTCTCTCTCTCTCTCTCTCTCTCTCTCTCTCTCTCTCTCTCTCTCTCTCTCTCTCTCTCACTCTCTCTCACTCTCTCTCGATGCTGCCTTCGGCAGTCGTAGTGTCATCAGCAAAAGAAAAAAAATGGGGGGGGGGCCTTTATTATATGACTGTCGAGAATAAGAACCCCAGTTTCTACGAGGAGGAGAGGAGGAGGGAGGGGGGAAACTCCTCACCTGAAAAATGATAATCCCTCTCCTGCATCTTGTTTAGCGTTGTATATCGCCTGGGCTGGACCTGCTGTGGGTACAATATACCGCAAGATTCATAATGATATTATGTATTGCTTGTGTTCTCCTCCGTCTCTCCCCCTCTCACCCTCCTCCTACCTACCACCCGACCCTCAGGGGGTGAATATATCTACATCCCGGAGGCTGTGAAAGATTACGATAGGCCTAAGATTCTCCAGTTTTGCTGGAGATGTATGCGTCCGCTTTTTATCTCAGGAGATGCTGATGATGCTGATGGTAGAGAGAGAGAGAGATGGCGATGGCTGGTGTTCATGGTCACGATACATGGGCAGTGAATGGTAGTGACGATGCGTGGTGGCGGTGGAGGAGGCGGTGGTGTTGGTGGTGGTGACGACGGAAATGGGTGAGGAGGATGATGGCTGTAGTGAACGAGGATAGGAGGGAGATGGGTCACCTTGCGTGACAAGGCAGTTATGAATAGCTGTTGGGCGGGAAGGTTTTCCACGCGTGTGCCGGCCGGTCGGTCAGTCAGTCAGTGACGTGGGTAATGGTGAAATGGTGACGGTCTACTTGGTTGGTGATGGTGATGATGTGATGGTGAGGATGCTGAGGTGGGTGGTGATGGTGATCAGAGGGTAAATGCATCGGCTGGTGGTGATGTGATGGTGGTATACCACCGACTAGTGGGGGAGAGGGATGACTTTAAAGTGACGGTGAGGGAGGTGACGTGATGATGTTGGTGAGGAAGATGCAGTGAAGACGGTGGAAGTGGTCCTGATAATAATGGTAATTCTGTGTAATGTTGGAGATGATGGTGATTCATGGCCGTGGTTCTGCCGCTACACAGTGGTGGAGATTATAATGGATGTCCAGTGTAATGGTGGAGATGACGGAGATGAACCGTCTTGGTAGTGATGGTGAAGATTCTAATTGGTGGAGATGATACTATGAAGTGGTGATGAAGGTGTTAAGTATATGTAGTGGCGGTGATAATACCCAGTGGTGGAGATGACAATGATA
Organism: Panulirus ornatus; assembly: GCF_036320965.1. Classification (NCBI taxonomy): domain Eukaryota; kingdom Metazoa; phylum Arthropoda; class Malacostraca; order Decapoda; family Palinuridae; genus Panulirus; species Panulirus ornatus. The sequence continues at coordinate 12,483,878 of NC_092292.1, read as the reverse complement.
AGTTACCTCTCCGAATTCTCATGGTGAAGACGATGGTTTCCGTGTGTTGGAGATGGTGGTGAGACTCCTTATGGCGAAGATGGTGGAGCTAGAGCAGCTACGTTGGTGGTAGGGACTGGATTGTGAGGAGGGTGGCGGAAGAGATCCCATAGTGGGTCGTGGGTCTTTCCTTAGTCGTATTACGACAGACGCATATGATCAAGCCTCGAAGGTGTCGGTATAAAAGGGGTTTTTTTCTTCTCACAGTAACACGGCCGTTTTAAAGAGGTGGTGTTCGTAGGGACTGCTTCTTTTTTATGGGTTATTAGAGTAAGGTTACTATAGAGAGGTGGTCGCTGGAGGTAGGCTACCCTCGGAGATGGTCGGGAAAAGGAGATGGTTTAATCCAAGAGGTGGCCGCCAAGAGTAGGAGGTGACTGAAGGGAGATGGTCGCTTGAGCGAGGTAATTGTTATTGGAAGGTGAGTCGAGGGAGGTTATTGCCATAGGACTGTGGTCATTATAGGAGAGAGGGTCGTTGTAAAAGGGAAGGGAGGGGGAGGTAAATCGTCGTAGGGAGGTGATCTTCTTACCGAGGCGGTCGTTATAGTGGAGGTGGATTCCCAGAGGGGGTAGGTGTTCGCTCTAGGGAAGCGCGCCATTATAGAAGAGGTCATCGCTCAGTGGAAACAGTGGACGCAGAGATGTTGATGCTCACCTCACTGATTATGATGATGAAGACGCGGGTGGGGGAAGGGGACGATAATTACCCCACAATAAACACTGAGAGTGTGGTGATTGCACACACCCCCACCTCAACCTTCGAAAGAAAACGGGTAATGCTGTTGAGCGACGATGATTCTGATGATGGCACAGCCGATGACGGTAAGACTGAGAAGATAATGATGAATAGAGTGAGAGTGGCAGAGACGACGACGAATAGGATGACCAGCGATGATGAAGGATGATGATGATGAGGAGGAGGAGGAGATGAGGGACACGACGACAACAAAGACCTCAGCGTGTCACTGGCCTCAACGACCGACCCTAATTCCTAACAAGGCTACAAGTGTACAGATAACGAGACGACAGAAAACAAGGCTACAAGCAGCAAAAACCACAGGTAACGAGGCTGGTAGGCTACACATCACAACCCTACAAGGTGAAATGACTTGACCTAACAAGGCCACGGGTAACAAGGCTACAAGCAACAAGGCTACAAGTATAAAAAAATAAAAGACTACAAGAAGAACACATATAACAAGACTGAACGTGAAACGACTACAGGCAATACAGCACCACTGTAACGAAGCTACGGGTAACGAGTTACCAAAGACTGGAGGAAAGAAGGCCCTTAGGAACACGGATACGTACAGATGAAGAGGAAACTGGAGGGTAACAAGACCACATAGAGGTAATAACAGATGCGGTGAGGGATGATTGGGTTGGGGGGAGGGCGTGGTGGTGGATCCTACGGCTTATACCACCCTCCCACCTGGCTAACCCCAACAGCCAACCCCCAACCTTCCCTACATGCTAATAACTGGCTGCAGATTACCCGCACACGCGCCCCAATTAACCCCCAGTAGCCCAGGTGTCATTATTAACCTGATCTGTGTTGTCCCAGCCCAGCCCTTCCAATCCCTCACTCTCTCTCTATCTGTGTTGTCCCAGCCCAGCCCTTCCAATCCCTCACTCTCTCTCTCTCTCTCTCTCTCTCTCTCTCTCTCTCTCTCTCTCTCTCTCTCTCTCGCATCCTCGCTCCAGGAGCCGAACTGTAGGGGTGGAAGGCCTCCAAAGGCATCGTTAAGCACAGACAACCTCTTCACGTGTTTCCACGCGCCTCCACCTTCCTGACGCCACCTTCATCCGAAACTGTTTCCAGTTTACGAAAAGGATCCGATCCTTTATATTTCCCGATACCCTTAACACAGTTCTAGTTAAGAAAAAGAGAAAAACATTCCTCGTCTTCCAGTGTTCTGGATTCTATTACAGTCTTCAGAATCTATTATTCAAATGGCCATTACATAAGCGGAAGTGTCCGATAGTCTTCTATTCCATGGGGGTTGAAGTAGGTGACAGGGAAAATAATCGAAATCTATTATTTATACTGACATTTCATCAGCCAGATGATCTTAATGTCTTGAGCTTTTGTTCTTTAGATGAAATTGTCGACTTGAATTCACCAAAAACAAAAGAGGATATCAACATTCAACATATCAGATGTTTGTGATCTTCGAACATATTCTTTTTCTAAGTGTAGGTTAATCTGGCTCCCGATTTCCGTCGCTTTTTCGTTACACACAGTTGACGCCTCGGACATCTATTTCCTTAAGATATACCGGTATCTAAGATATACCTGTATCTAAGATATACAGGCATTTAAGATATACCGGTATCTAAGATATACCTGTATCTAAGATATACCTGTATCTAAAGAGAATCTAAGGCAATATCTTTGCCTTGTCATTACGTCCATCATTCAAGGTTAATACTTGGTGATCATTTATTATCTTAAAAAGTCAGTGTGTGTGTGTGTGTGTGTGTGTGTGTGTGTGTGTGTGTGTGTGTGTGTTTGCAAGTGTCTCTCAAGACAACACACACACACACACACACACACACACACACACACTCCATCCGAACGACATGTGCATACAAACACCCACGTATCACCCAAACACACTCACGTAACACCCGAACACACACACACACACACACACACACACACACACACACACACACACACACACACCACAACATGGTACGCTTCAGTAATTACCACCTACAGACTGCACAGTTCCCTTGGATCCACACAGTTGTCTTGCGACTATCCACACAACTAGACAATTGGCAGTGCTTGTTGATAATTAGAAGCCGCTATCCGCATAATCCCTTGTTTGTACACGACTCCCTCCCAAAACCACTCCAATGTATCAGGTAGGCTTCAACCAGCCAGCCGTGTAAATTGAACCAAGGGACAATACAGCAGCTGGCGCAGGCTCACGGGGAATCGAAGGAGTCCGGACACTACAGATGTGGGACCGGGGAATCTAAACACACCAGAAGGGGTTAGGGAGAGGGAAAACCTTATTTCGGGAGGAGGGTATGTTTGGCTCGGTGTTGTATAAGGCGGGGGCGTGTTCAACCCCCCCTCGGTACGTATACACGTTCCTGCCTAAGTTGTGTCGTCCATATTTGATGACACACGATTGTCATGAAGCAGTGACATTTATCCTGTGACGACATGAAATTTGAATGTCATGGACTCACTCAATGATGCCAGTGTATAGTGAGTACTTGCGCATCAGGGATTTGCAAAGGTACAGACTCACAAAAAGAAGAGAGAGAAACAAACAGACATCACAGATCTCTGCCTGAATCTCTCTCTCTCTCTCTCTCTCTCTCTCTCTCTCTCTCTCTCTCTCTCTCTCTCTCTACATACATATATATATATATATATATATATATATATATATATATATATATATATATATATATATATATATATATATGTGCGTGTCTGTATTTGTGTGTGTGTGTGTGTGTGTGTGTGTGTGTGTGTGTGTGTGTGTGTGTGTGTGCTCGCTAGCGTTAAACGAATCAAATATGGATTAACGTGAGATTACTGTTCCTACGGAGCTAGAGACGTGGACATGTAATCTGTGAACATTCATCGAAAGATCCGTAACAGCAGGTATGTTCAGTGACGATTTCTTTGTGGTGGTGGGAGGGGCGCGGAAGGGACAATAAGGAGCTGCAAGTAATAATCACAGGAGGCAAGGCCCCCACTGGCAACAATGGCCGAGGGAAGGGGTGGGAGGACGAGGAGGAGGAGGAGGAGGGGAATGGAAGGAGGGGAGGAGGAGGAGGTCGGGCGGGGGGTAGCGGCACAGCCTGGCACCCCCTGCAGTGCCAACTAACTCCTGCAGGAACACGAGTCCGTCTGCTCCAGCTCACAGACATGGGGACGCCTATCAAGATATTGCCATTATTAATGTTCTCTCAAGGGCCTGCAAGACGTACACTTCACGATCGCTCGCAGCCGTGCCCTTTGGTTGTCTGCCTCTATGTGATTGTTCTTGTGCGTGGGAGTACGGTATACATGGGGCAAGCAAGATAGTACTCGAAATGATGGACTGTGACAAGGATATCTGCTGGAGGGTACTGATACTACGTGGTGATACATAGGAAAAGCCAGACAGGAGAAGATCTTGATGGTCTATAAAGAGGTTATCTGCTGGAGGTCTACAGCAGTAGTATGCTAAATTCTAAAGCCAAATAGACAAAGGCAGGGTAGTATAACATGGCTTGTATCTATCGTGTTCTTATATAGTCTATAGATTCTAAACTGGTGTACTTGAAGGAAATCATATGCTTCATATGTTTCTGAAAACGTATCGTTGACGAGATACGCAGAATTTGCTCAAAATATTGGCGACAGTCACATCACAGTCTAAAACGTTGATCAAGGTCACTACTATACACTGGAAAAACGTCCTCCACACATTCACCACACTGTCCAAAATAACGCTAACACCGTCACAGCCCAGCTCCAAACTTTGTCCACGGTGATAACACAGTCCAAAATGCTGTTCACAGTCAACAGTCACAGCACAGTCCAAAAGATGGTAATGCAGTCACAGCAAAGTACAAAAATCTGCCAACTATCACAACAGAGACCAAAAGCGTTCGCAACATAGTCACATTACAGTATAAAAAGGTTGGCGACAGTCACAAGACATTTCGAAACTTCGTGCACACAGTCTACGCACAGTCCGAAGCGTTACCAACCAGTCATAACACATACCAAAACGTTGGCTTTCGTCACAACACAGTCTAAGACGCAGACGACAGCCATAACATAGTCCAAAATGATGGCGACACTCACATCATAGTCCAAAATGATGGCGACACTCATATCACAGTCCAAAATTATGGCGAAAGTCACAACATAGTCCAAAATGATGGCGACAGTCACATCATAGTCCAAAATTATGGCGACAGTCACACCATAGTCCAAAATTATGGCGACAGTCACACCATAGTCCAAAATGATGGCGACAGTTACATCATAGTCCAAAATTATGGCGACAGTCACACCGTAGTCCAAAATTATGGCGACAGTCACACCATAGTCCAAAATGTTAGCGACAGTCACACCATAGTCCAAAATGATGGCGACACTCATATCACAGTCCAAAATTATGGCGACAGTCACACCGTAGTCCAAAATTATGGCGACAGTCACACCGTAGTCCAAAATTATGGCGACAGTCACACCATAGTCCAAAATGATGGCGACAGTCACAACATAGTCCAAAATGATGGCGACAGTTACATCATAGTCCAAAATTATGGCGACAGTCACACCGTAGTCCAAAATTATGGCGACAGTCACACCATAGTCCAAAATGTTAGCGACAGTCAAAACAGTCCAATATGTTAGCGATTAGCGACAATCAAAACATAGTCCAATATGTTGGCGACAGTCTCACCATAGTCCAAAATGTTAGCGACAGTCACAACATAGTTGAAAATGATGGCGACTGCCTCAACTTATTCCAAAAGAAAATTGTCCGTAATTACATGACCTAATGTACGCGTTAGTGAGAAACAAGTTCGCTGGGAGACACATGTTTGGGATAAATTTAATTATCGATTTTTACTGAAACGAGGCAGACACAGACCGTAGACTTGGGCCACTGCAAGTCTTTTCTATTGCCGCCTGCTGATGCTGGTGCTGCTGCTGCCTCACAGAACAACGAGGAGTTGCCTGGTGACGCCTGGCTCTGTCAGGGCGGCTGGTAAATGTTATCATGTTACGATAAGCTCCGTCTCGGGAGTGACAGATCGCCGAGAGTCAAGGCCAGTACGCTGATAGTGAGGGGAGGTGTGAATAAAGAAATTCTGGTTGAAAATATAACGCACCCCTTACGAATATTGCACAAATTTACCAAGTGAATCTCTACATTTCGTCGGGTGCCGAGGACGATATTTGGCGAAATCAGTAACTACTTTCGAAGTATCGAAGCCAAAGTTTATGAATTCGAAGTTTAGTATCTTGAAATAGAGGAATGCTGACCTTGAGCTTCAGGTCATGGTCAGCCATCTTTCCGAGTAGCCCTACACAGCAATCGCGTCTCCCACACACCACCAACACAGAATCCCCAACACCTGAAGGACATCAACCTCCCCTTCTTTCTCTCTCTATCCACCAACACTGCTGCCAGAGTCATCGTCCACCACCACCAGTGTACACACTACTACATTCCCTTCTTCCATATGATCACGTAAACAGCAACCATAACACAGCAACAACAACAACCCCCCTCCCCTAACAACACACCAACACTGACATCCCCCACACCACAATTTACACCACCAGCTACACTCCCGAGCCCCCACCACACAGCACCCACTACCACCTACCTACACACTGCCACTTCCCCACCACCTCCATTCCAGCCCTTTCCTCAACCCCCCACCATCCCTCCTTCCTCGGGATCCCCACAACCAGTTTCCCAGCAGCGCAACCACCACCCCGCCCCTTCCAGCCCAGCCCTCCATAGCCCGCCTGCTGGAATAAGGAACTAATTTCTTTCCAGCGATGCTTTATCTGACAGCCGGAGTCCAGGGTCAATAATGAGTAGCTTTGGGTCCCTGGAAGAGGATTATGCGAGTGTCTTTTATTACGAGGTACACTGCGGGGGCAGCAGGGCCCCTCTCTCTCTCTCTCTCTCTCTCTCTCTCTCTCTCTCTCTCTCTCTCTCTCTCTCTCTCTCTCTTTTTTGTAATATGTGGCGCGATTAGTTACCTCTGTGGCTTACGTGAGTGCTGGAGAGTGAGGGAACCAACGAAGACGGGAGGGAGGGGAAAAAAAAGGGAAAGGAGAAGTGAGAGACTGTGAAGAAAAAAAAAGATGAAGAGAAGATGGATGATATAAGAAGGAAAATGGTCGAATGAAGGGGAAGGGGGGGTGCAATAGACAAAGGCATAAAAAAAGGAGATTGAGGGGAAATAATGAATATGAAACAAGGTACTAGGAAGCAGGTAAGAGACGGGAAAGGCATGTGGAAACGAGAGAGATGAGAGACAAGGTGAGGTTAAGAAGGCAGAAGAGGAGGAGGAGGAGGAGGAGGAGGAGGAAGACGTAGTAACAAGAGACAGAAGGAGAAAAGAAGAGAGGAAGATGGTCCCTTTATCCTCACTGTACTAACAACGATGATTATATTCATAATTTGTCAACGTAATTAAGACTTAGGTTCTCCATCTAGGTATACACCTGATGGAGCTTGACCATCACTACAAACCCATGTCTGCCAGTGTCACCCCCACCCAACCCAACCCAGGAGTCTTTCCCCCTAACCCCACTACACACACACACACACACACACACACACACACACACACACACACACACACACTGTGTTTCAGATGACCAACAACAACACACACTCCCTCTCTTAAACCCCCTCCCCCCCACTGCGGCTCTTCGGGGCTACGAGAAATCATAAAATATATTTTGAAGCCGGACTCAGCGGTGGTCCCTTTATGGTCTCTGGTCACCGATGTGCCAACCCAATCATAAAACGGGAAATTCATGTGGCTGCCTCTGATTGGCTGAAAATGTCCTCGTAATGAGACAATATTGGGGTTTTCTGGAGAGCCGGCTACTGTGTTAGGAGGGCTTACGAGATTATTAATGATATTCTTAGCTTCTTGGCCTTGAGTCCTTAGCTTCTTGTCCTCGAGTTCTTAGCTTCTTGTCCTCTAGCTCTTAGCTTCTCGTCCTTGAGTTCTTAGCATCTCGTCCTCGAGTTCTTAGCTTCTTGTCCTCGAGTTCTTAGTTTCTCGTCCTCGAGTTCTTAGTTTCTCGTCCTTGAGTTCTTAGTTTCTCGTCCTCGAGTTCTTAGCTTCTTGTCCTCGAGTTCTTAGCTTCTCGTCCTTGAGTTCTTAGCTTCTTGTCCTCGAGTTCTTAGCTTCTCGTCCTCGAAGTTTCGTTGGTTCGTCCCGCCCTCGCCCACGAAGAGCTAAGGGGTTTCTTTTATCAATTTCTCTGAGAATTAAGTAAGAATTTGATGTACCTTTCTGATTCGGTGTTTTCACTGGCATATTGCATCCGAAAACTCAGCCCTACCATCTGATTTAGACACATTTTGTCTTTTATTAGACACGTTTTCTTCCCTCATTCCCTATGGATCTTTTTCTAATTATTCCTTTCACTTCTTTCAATATTTTTCTTCTGGAATCTTGTTCGCTTTCATGTGAAAATCCCCAAGTACTTTCATTCCTGGGATGGCTGACCCCCAGCCTCTGTTCCTTCCTGTGTAAAAGATGAGAAGATAAGAGACGCTGTGATGGAATGCAGAAAGAAAAAGAAAATGGGAAACAAATGCGAATATCAATGAAAGAAGAGGGAAGAAGAGGAAGAGAAAGAATGAAAGACATGGACAAGAGATTAAGAGCAACTAGAAATGATAAATATGACACTAAAAGATAAGATAATTGTGGCGACGCAGACGAAAGAACAGAGATTAGTAGAATACGAAGAACACGATGATAAAGAAGAGGAGGAGGAGGAGGAGAAGAAGAGAGAGAGACTATTGAAAAGAGTGGGTGACGGAGATGGAGCGGCTCTATGGAAAGGAAAAAAAAGAATCGAAAGAAATGTATGAAGCGGGCGTAGAAACACGGATGAAAAAAAAGAAAGGGGGGATAGGTAAGGTAGAAATAATGACGGATAAAAAAAAAAAGAAGAGGAGGAAGAAGAGGAGGAGGAGGAGGAGGAAAAATCAAGGGACAGAAGAAGGAAGAAGAGTGTGTTGGGCAGAGGTCATTAAGGAGGTACCGTGAGCCGCGCCAGATCCCGGGAGACGCCTTATTACGGGCCGCGTCCGAATCCTCCGCCGGCTCCCGCCCGCCCTACACACCTCCACACACACACACACCCGCCCTACTCGGACGCCGACGAGCGGCACCTAGACCTACCTGGAGGGAGGTGACCTCGAGGCACCCGGCCTGCAGCAGCACCGGCACCTTCTTCTCCTCCTCCTCCTCCTCCTTCTCCTTCTCCTCCTCTCCCTCCTCCTCTTCTTGGAGGAGCTCGAACCGACAGTCGCCTACAACAGAGGGACACGGGACAATCATTTCCTTTTTTTTTCTTCAACATGATTTGAGATGATTCGTCGAGAGACAGAGATAGAGGGGTAATTAGGTGGCGGTCAGGTCAGTGCCACTGTCTCCAGCAAAAAGGGCAGCCCAAGACCTGGTCCAGAAGGGCCACTGGGCGGTCACCAGTGCAGGAGATCTGGAAGCAACACCTGCAGAAGGAACATGATATAAATACTCAGCAGTTACTCGAATACTCAGCAGTTACTCGAATACTCTGCAGTTACTCAAGCAACTTTGTCGCAGTTGTGTATTAACTGTGACAGTTAACAACCATAGCTGAATCGCCACGAGGAGCAGTAACAGCTGAACTACTTGTTCTGCACCAGCAACTATACTTGATATACCAAAAGCAACAAGAATGATAGGTTATCTATCAGGAGCAGTAACACCAGTAGCTGAACTACTGGTTGCAACAGCAACACAAGTAGCAGAGATAACAACAGCTAAACCACAAGTAGCAGTAACAGTTAAACCAGCCGTTGCAACGGCTGAACTACCATTAGCATCATTGAAACGATCCGTTCCAATGGCTGAACTCAAAGTAGCAGCAGCTACACTGCCCCTTTGCAACGGATGAACTACCACCACCAGCAGCAGGAGCTAAACTACCTCGTTGCAACCCCTGATCTACCAGCAGTAGTAGTTAAACTACCCCTTTGTAACGCCTGAACGACCAGCAGTAGCAGTTAAAGTACCCCTTTGTAACGGGTGAACTACCAACGATAGCAGTTGAACTACCGCTTTCCAACATCTGAACTAACAGTAGCAACTGAACTACCCTTTTAGCAACATCTGAACTCCCAGCAGCAAATATTACCAAAACCACCACCCACCCACCCACCCCTTTTGCAACCTCTGAATTCCCCAGTACCAGCTTAAGAACTACCACCCCTTCTGCAACCTCTGACCTCCCAGCTGGTACCAGCAGCGGCGGCGGCAGGGGCTGCGGAGGTGGCGGTGGTGATGGAAACGGAACCAATTATGAACAACGAAATCATCGAGGGGGAGGAAAAGGCTCAGCTTCCACGATAAATCTCTCTCTCTCTCTCTCTCTCTCTCTCTCTCTCTCTCTCTGTCTCCTCTTTATTACAGGGGAAACTGCTTATCAATTACTGCCTCGTTAAGTCCCGGGATTATGTGCACAACTGTTATTAATGGACGATCGAGGGTTTTTTTTTTTGGTGGTGGTGGTGGTGCGTCGTCGTCCCTACCTCTTTAACCTTCTAATTAATTTGACATTCTACAAGCCTTGTCCAGGTATTGATTTTTCGCTTCATCGAGTAGAATTCACGAGCATACTGTTGACCAGGGATGTGTTTTATCTCCGGTTTCATTCGCGCCCGGTCGACTGCGGGACAATGGCCGGATCCTCACCCACGGCCCAAGCAAGACCATAAGCCTAGAGAGCATAAATGGTCAAAATCCGAGATTCCATCCGTATAGTCGGCCCGCTGACCAATCGTCAACTGGACACCCTCCGCCGGCCAATGGGAGCCGCTCGGCCGGAGTGACGTCACTCATTGCATCATTAGTTCCGGGGACTGGACGCTAGCCATTGGTCAGCCGAGGTGCCAGGCCCAAGAGCAAGCCGCTCGCTCTCTCTCTCTCTTGATGTTCATTTGTTGTTTCTTGAGACTGATGACGTCGACGGAGGAGGAGAATGATCCCGTATTCTGATCGATTGGAGAAAACACAACGGAGGAAGAGAAGAAGGAGGAGGAGGAGGAGGAGGAGGAGAAAAGGCGCTGATTCCCCTCCGCTGCCCACAAAAATAACAAAAGCGAATGTCCTTCATCTTGAGGAGTGTGAAGCACTCTAGTGTTGCATTACCCATGTAAATCCTGTCGTGTCGCTGCAGACCCTTAACGCCTGAAGGAGACCACAGACCAGCCGCGAGTGACCAGTGAAAGCCTCCGGGGGCGGGGAACAGAGGACGTGTTGTAAAGCGGCTTGTAAAAGGGGAGGTTGTGGACAGCCGCGCATCTTGTTGTGCCTTGTGGTGCCCGAGTCTTCCTCCTCCGTCTTGGCGGGGAGGGAGGGAGGGAAGGAGGTTGAGAGGGTAAGGGGGGGGGGGGGTTTTAGCTTGAGGAGGTGGTGTCCGTGTTGTGACTTGCTTGTAAAAGGGGAGGTTGTGGACAGCCGCGCATCTTGTTGTGCCTTGTGGTGCCCGAGTCTTCCTCCTCCGTCTTGGCGGGGAGGGAAGGAGGTTGAGAGGGTAAGGGGGGGTTTGGTTTAGCTTGAGGAGGTGGTGTCCGTGTTGTGACTTGGAGGTGGTGGCCTGTGGTGGTTTGTGGCCGTCAATGTGGCTTTGTCCAGTGCTCAAGTGGTGGTCTCTCTCTCTCTCTCTCTCTCTCTCTCTCTCTCTCTCTCTCTCTCTCTCTCTCTCTCTCTCTCTCAGTAGGGGATCTTAAGCTAATACAACCACCGGTGAACAAGAGGATTCGAACAGGGATGTGACGTGTTCGCTCCTTGATCGTTTCGTGTCCTGGGACATATGCGGAAGTTTGGCTCATGTTATGAGAGGCTTGCTTGCTTGGTTAACGACGCGAACGATCCGTGTCGGATAGTGTGATACAGATAACCTTATATTAAGCATTTATGATGTTAAAACAATAGCCGGTCAAGCTTAATTTAAGAGGATTTCAGAAGGCCCCCAAAATAGAGGATAGTTTAGTACAAGGATCATGACTGTAAAGTGTGTGAACCTTCTTGGCTATACCAGTAAAGCCTTTAATATATGTACATATATAGCATTGTTTTCCTATCATGTACCTACCTAACCATAAAGCCTTTATAGCAATGTTTTCCTTGTATGTACCTATCTAACCATCAATCTATCTATCTATGTATCTATCTATCTATCTACAATATATATATATAGATTCTATTTGTAATTAGTCCAGACCATCTTTCTAAGAGAGAGTTCTGGCGTTTCTCTAACACCTCTTTTCCAAAAGCTCCTGCAGCTCAAGGATGTGCAGCGTCCAGAAGCAGGGAAATGTAACCTCCTTTGGAGTGAGAAGGACTGTAACAAGACTGTATGGCCAATTATGACTTTTTACTATAGGTCTAACTTCGAGCAGGCGGAAACCGATAACATCTATTATATATAAATATATATATATATATATATATATATATATATATATATATATATATATATATATATATATATATAAATATATATATATATATATATATATATATATATATATATATATATATATATATATA
>NC_092292.1:12411495-12466495 GCF_036320965.1 Panulirus ornatus | reverse complement strand
ACTTGAGATTTCAAATTCAAAAAAGCAGAATAAAAACATCAGTTATCTCAAAGATAAACAAGACAGACGCGTGTTTACCGTAAACCTAAATCCACAGAGATGAATGAATAATCGCCACATCTGATCAGTATCGTCTTAATGCACCGCACTAGGAAAAAGAATCGCACTTTCTTTCTCCCCGTCGTAGCAAAAAATCCATACATCAAAATTCGCATTGGTTAGAGCACTGTGCGAAACGCCATGGCCCCACATCTGCGCTAGAGGGAGTACGTAGGATGTGTAGGAAAAATAGAATTAGCACCTATACCAGTTGTGATCATCGGGGTGAGGAGGGGATGGGGACGAGACAGGAGGAAGGTGTGGGGGGAGCAGGGGAACCAAGCCCTCCCAACTCAAACAGCAGCATAGCGAGAGGAGGAGGAGGAGGAGGAGGTGGAGGCGGCAGCTGGTAGCGGTGTGTGTGGTAGAAGGCGCGAGCGAGCGAGCCGCCACCACCGCCGCCGCTGCCGCTTCAGACAAACAGCGTAGCGCCTGGAAATTACCACGTCTTTTCACCGTGGGGGCCCCCAGCCTGCGCCCGGTTTTTATCGCTGCGTTTCGTCGCGTTCCACACGACGCTTTTTCGAAACCCACCAACCCCCCCGCCCTTGCGCTCGCTCCCATCACACCCCTCGCACGCCTGGCGTAGGACGCAAAGACCACCGATCCTGACGAGCGAATGTACGTCATCACAGTATGTTTTAGTGGCATTATAAATGCACTGTACATTCCCAAAACGAGACGAAGCCGCTTGAGAGAGGAGCGACACCGCTTCGGAATCAAAGCGTTCGAAGCTTCGACCATAGAAAACGGAGAGCGTGAGTTGGCGGGAAGGAATTAGGCGCGCACCGGAGTGGAACGGTTTTCTCATAAGGCACGTGGCTACCTAAGCGACGCATGCGCACGCCGCCTCCCGCGCGCCCCCACTCCCTTGTGACAATCATTACTGTTATACGACAATTTTCTTTTCCTTCGTAAACTTAAATATATATATATATATATATATATATATATATATATATATATATATATATATATATACAAAACACATCATAACGAAGTCGCAATTAAACCTCTTCGAACGCTCGAGTGTTTTCGATCCTCGCTTCAAAATTAGGATAACAATACTATTATCTATTTCAAATTGCCTGGTGTTTTAGAAAAAAAAAAGAGAACACTTTCTGACGTATTATTAGCCTGGCTCATTAATTCACAAGTAATTTATGTATTATTAGAAGCTGTGTTTGTTTCTCCTAATCTCTTTCACTCTTCAATTGACTACAATCATTGTACATTGACACGTATGATTTCTCTCATACCATTTCCCATCCCATTACCTTAATTACACGTTATTATACAATTATTAACACTAGTCAGGATATTCTTTTCTCAGACGTCTCATTGGGCGTTTAGATATTTATATATACATATACGTGTGTTTATATATATATATTTGCGTATATTTGCGTGTGTGGACGTATGTATATACATGTGTAGGGGGGGGGGGGCCATTTCTTTCGTCTGTTTCCTTGCGCTACCTCGCAAACGCGGGAGACAGCGACAAAGTATAAAAAAAAGAAAAAAAAAAAAAAATATATATATATATATATATATATATATATATATATATATATATAGAGAGAGAGAGAGAGAGAGAGAGAGAGAGAGAGGGAGAGAGAGAGAGAGAGAGAGAGAGAGTGTGTGTATTCCATGTTTGTCTTTCTTCTTTGTGCTTCCTGTTATACATATGTAAATAACAGGGTATTTCCTGGGCGTCAGGAAATTAAAAGTTATATATATATATACATATATATATATATATATATATATATATATATATATATATATATATATATATATTGCCGAAGGAGAGGTGTTCAGCGCCGTAAAAGGCGAACTACCCACCGAACGACAAAGAAAATGGCAACAATGCTCCCCCCCCCCCACCCACACACACACACACACACACACACACACACTAATATCCTCGATTGAACATTTAGATAAATGTATCTCCGTGTGACCTGGAGCGGAGGGCAGCGCACACATAACAACGGTCAGTCGCCTGGGCCCCGCTGGCCCACCCAACCCCACCCAAACCCACCCCTGATCATCTGTACAGGACAAAAAGGCCACACTATTGTCGCCGCCCACCACCACCACCTCCATCCACCCACCCATCTCCACCGCCCCCTCCTCCTCCTCCTCCTCCTCCTGCTCCTCCTCCTCCCTCACCCCCCAATACCCACACACACACACACACACCCACTACCCACACCATTTGCCTGCACACCCCCACTGACCTTCTTCCCCTTCTCCCCCTCTACCAACCCACCCGCTCCTCTTTTCCCCTCTCTCCTTCGACAGCAATTTTACTGCTGCTTTTTAAAAGCGTTCGAGTTGTTTTGAGGCCTTCGCTTGAGGCCCGGGGTGGTCGGAAACCCTGAAACAGTGGTGAATGGTCCGCTAGCCTCCGTATCGTTACATTCACTTATTTAATCTTATACTTAAGGTAGAAAATTTTTCTTCGTTCACTTAAGGAAAGAATCTTGGTCAACGATTCGAATAACTAACCTTAATTTGAAGGTGAATTCAGAGGGGAAAAAAGGGGACTAACAATTTAATGATACTGAAGAGAGAGAGAGAGAAAAAAAAAAGAATATTGTGGATTTACAGTGTAAAAAAAAAATGATTTACGTCGTTATGTGGAAAACCCACACACACACACACACACACACACACACACACACACACACACACACACACACACACACACACACACATCACCAGTTACAGAGATATGTCACATTCGAATACATATTCCCAAGGAGCGTAAGTCTACGGTCGTATAGAACCTCCCTCTCCACCACGCTTGACCTCATACCGATATGACATCAAAATCTAATATTCCTGGACGTAATCCAGACATACAAATGTCTTTTATCAGACGACATGGATAACCCCCCGTCACGCGCAACCCCGTCACACGCAACCCCGTCACGCGCAACCCTTCGGCAAAGGTGGAAACGCTTGTCAGTGTCCTCTTGCTAACGGGCTGTGGGGTGTGGGGGTGTTAACAGTAGCAGTGGCATGATATACTACTACTACTACTACCACTACTACTCCTACTACTACTATTACTACTACTACTGTCCCTCCCTTCGACCGCAGGGAGGAGGGGGTTCTATGGGCTCTGTACGTCCGTTGGCGGTACTGACTCGAGGGTAAAGGGTATAGGGTAGGGTAGGGTGTGAGGGGATGATACCCCTATGGCACAGAGGGGGCGCCCGCTGGCGACGCTGAGGTGAGGGAGGGAGGAGGGAGGAGAGAGAGAGAGAGAGAGAGGGAGGAGGGAGGGAGGGAGGGAGGAGGGAGGAGCTGTTTAGCCACTGGTCACAAAAGGCGGCAGTAACCCGGGCGGGCGAAAGTCGTAACCCGCACCCGAAAGCCTCCACGTTCCAGATTCTGTACATCTTATAGTCGTGTTTTCGGGTCCCGTTGTGGTGGCTTGATGGCGGGGGTGGGGTGTGGTGTGGTGGGGAAGAGAGAGAGAGGGAGGGGAGAAGGTGATGGCTGGGCCAGATCCGCTGGGATCTGGCGTAATCTGAGGTTAGGAGGGTCAGGGAATGGGGTTATCTGGGGTTGTTTGACTGGGAATGGAGGTTGTTTGTGATTGTCTGATGGGGATTCGTTCTCGTATTACCGGCAATGTTATTTTCCCGGACCATATTTGACATGGAAAATATAATGTGAGTTGGAGATGAAGGTTTTTCTTTTTATATTTTCATTTTCCTATCTTTTTTTTTTGGTCATGGGTACAGGAAGATATGGAAAATGGGGCGGTGTGGATAATTACATTCATTTTTTTGTTTTTTGTCGTTAATGGACGAAAGATTACATTGTAGAGAAGGAGGTGTTTATGCGGTCGTGTTATGTAGAGAAGGAGGTGGTTATACGGTCGTGTTATGTAGAGAAGGAGGTGGTTATATGGTTATGTAGAGTAGGAGGTGGTTATACGGTCGTGTTATGTAGAGAAGGAGGTGGTTATATGGTTATGTAGACTAGGAGGTGGTTATACGGTCGTGTTATGTAGAGAAGGAGGTGGTTATACGGTTATGTAGAGAAGGAGGTCGTTATACGGTCGTGTTATGTAGAGAAGGAGGTGGTTATACGGTCATGTTATGTAGAGAAGGAGGTGGTTATACGGTCGTGTTATGTAGAGAAGGAGGTGGTTATACGGTCGTGTTATGTAGAGAAGGAGGTGGTTATACGGTTATGTAGAGTAGGAGGTGGTTAAACGGTCGTGTTATGTAGAGAAGGAGGTGGTTATGCGGTCGTGTTATGTAGAGAAGGAGGTGGTTATACGGTCATGTTATGTAGAGAAGGAGGTGGTTATACGGTCGTGTTATGTAGAGAAGGAGGTGGTTATAAGGTCATGTTGTTACGTAGTTTTACAAATTGGTCAAACCTAAAAAAGGGGATGAGGTTAACAGAACGAGGGGAACTGAGGGTATGGGGGGGGGGTTGAGTTGAGTTACCGGGGAGGGAGAGGAAGGGGAGTTGGGGTGGGGGGAAGTTGTTGAGTTACGGGGAGGGAAGGGGAGTTGGGGTGGGGGGAAGTTGTTGAGTTACGGGGAGGGAAGGGGAGTTAAGTACCTCAAGGCGTTCAACTGTGGTCAAGTGTTGTGACTAAGGCGGACAGGAGGAGGTGGTTGTTATAAGTAACGATGGTTGTGGTCTGGTGAGAACTTGAGGACTGGTGTCACTGGAGCAGTGAAAAAAAAAACAGGCATTCCGATTTTGTTTGTGTGTGTGTGTGTGTGTGTGTGTGTGTGTGTGTGTGTGTGTGTGTCTGCTTCTTCAGCCTTGTTGGCGAGTTTCTTTGTGTGTCTGTGTGTCTGTGTGTCTGTGTGTGTGTATCTGCTTCTTCAGCCTTGTTGGCGAGAATTCTAATTTTTGTGTATCTAAATTAAGCGTGCGAAAATTTATATCTAAAAGTTAGTGGCTTCTTCGAACCAATTTTATCGTATTTGATACAGGAATCTGATTTCTTTTTCGGCGTTTTGAATCATTTTGATCGGATTTGATGTATTCTGATTTTTTTAAAATAACGTGTTCAGGCAAATAATTCTCGAATCTATTAAAAAGAATCTAAATTGGAAGGTTCCGACCCAATTTTATTGAATCTGATACAGAAATATGATTATAGGAATGTGTTTCGAGCTAGTAATTTTCGAATTGAGTTTAAAGATCTAAACTGGAATGTTCCGACCCAATTTTATTGAATCTGATACAGAAATATGATTATAGGAATGTGTTTCGAGCTAGTAATTTTCGAATTGAGTTTAAAGATCTAAATCGGAGTGTTTCGAACCAGTTTTATCGAATCCAGTACAGAAATCTATTTGTATTAAACCTGCTTCGAGCCAGTAATGTAGTGGAAAAATCTGAATATGAGTCTTTCGAAACCATTTGATATTCGATATTTAGGAAAGTGTTTCGAGCCAAAAATTTTCGAATTCAGTACAAAATGATCCGTCGTTCTGAGGAATGCGTCTGTAGGAGACTGGCGCTGCTCAACACGCCAGGAAAGGAGGACCCGCCAGAGAGAGGAGGACGAGTAAGCTGGCTCAGTCGTACCACAGACCCGCCAAAGAGAGGAGGACGAGTAAGCTGGCTCAGCCGTGCCACAGACCCGCCAAAGAGAGGAGGACGAGTAAGCTGGTTCAGACGTGCCACAGACCCGCCAAAGAGAGGAGGACGAATAAGCTGGCTCAGCCATGCCACAGACCCGGCAGAAAGCACTCAGAACCATCAGGTCCGACACGCCCACCTTCCAACGAACACCTGCTGCCCCATATCAACGCCGCCGCAACCACGTCAAGCTCACCAGAACCTTTCCCTTCCCCACCTCCCTTCCCCCACCTCAACGACACCCCCCCTTCCCCTAGCAGCACCACCGGCCTCCATCCCTCCCTCCAAACCCCCCGCAAGGGCTGTGGGCGCGTGGCCTGACAGAGCTGCTCAATAAACTGTACTTACGCCCATTTGTGTCAGTTGCCACCTCATCACGCCCCCTTCCGAGCGCCCGCGACAGCGACTTCGAGGTGGTAAACGATGGTTGGCGCCGCTCCCCCCGGAGGCCCCGAGTAAACCCACCCACCCATCGGCTCCTGGTACTGGGGCAAGTCTCTTACCCGAAGGACCGTGATAGGCTAAGTCAAGTGTGAGATGGCAGCACCAAGCCTGTGCATGACTGCTGTCATGCACTTCATGAACAGGCAAAAAAAAAAGGAGACAAAGCGACCACGCTGAAAACAAAGGAAGGAACTTGCATGGCATCAGTAATCAGAAAGATAGTTTCATGCACTTCCATTCTTCTTCTTTTTTTTTCCTGACACGTGATCAAAGCACACAAAAGCAACAATAGATGGACGAGACGAAGGATGGGACAACACAGTCCACGAGAACGTAATACATATGCTTTTTCTGCCACTGATGTGTCCAATACTGTTTCGGGTATGGAGAGGAATTGTAATCCATGGTAATATGTCCATTCACTCCACCGTCATGATTGCAGCTCCACGTCCGGCACAATTATGCAAATTCTCTAAACAAATACTGACCACACGGGAGCCTTTATTAGATCAAATGAGAGCGTGTGTGGGTGGAGGGTGCGGAGGTGGGTTAGGGCCAGGGAGGTGTGGAGAGGGGGAGGAGGTCGTTGTCGGGGAGGTTGAGGAGGAGGAGGAGGGAGGGAGGTGGGTAGCGGTGGTGCTGCCGAGCCCGAGGGGTGTGGGGGGGTGGTAGGTGGGGGGAGGGTCAGGGGTGGGGGGGTGTCACTGTGTTGGCGGGAGAGTACAATTGTTCATCACGTCATCCCTACTGGACACAGCTCACTTCTCTCGCCCATGTAGCTGTTTCTGTTTTGGCAAAGTTACCCCCCCATGCACACGTCCCACTCAAAGTCATCAGTCACGATGCAGTACAGGAGGCGAGGAGTGAAGACCAACCAACCAACGAGTCTCGGCAGGAGAGGAGCGTCTTTATTGAGATGTCTCCCTCCTCAGGAGCTACAGTCATGAGTGAGGGAGAGTCCCTGGGTTAAAACAAACATCCCACCACCACCAGCCAGCCAGTCAGCCAGGCAGGCAGGCAGCCAGCCGTCCTTAGATGCTCGCCTGTCCATTCCCCTCCTCCTCCAAGACCAGGTCTCCGCCACGACTGTTGTTCGGACATCAACACGACGGCGAGAAACACTCAGGGGTGACGTCATCCAGTGCTCCTCGCAAAGTGGTCCTCCTATTTTGGGTGCTACTTGTTGCGTTGTTTCGCGCCTCCTCCTCCTCCTCCTCCTCCCTAAATCATAACCTTTGACGGACTTGGGTAGGGCATGTTGGAGTGCTCTCTCTCTCTCTCTCTCTCTCTCTCTCTCTCTCTCTCTCTCTCTCTCTCTCTCTCTCTCTACGTCTCTACATAGCCATGGTGGTATGGTAAGAGACACGTCTGTTTGTCAACAGGTCCGTAAACGCATCAAAAATAATGACCGAAATGACCATTTTTCTCGTCCTTTTTTTTTCCCCCCCGGACAGAAGCAATACAGTGTTGTGGAAAACGAACGAGGGTTTTTCTCCCTGGCATTGAGGAACTTTAAGTTGCTCTGGAAGTTCAAGATAAAAACATATGGGTTCAAGAACTTCCTCCCGACCTTAGGTTCTCTTCGAGGACGTCTCAAGGAGCAGCTCTCTCGATGCCGGTGTGGTGGTTCGGACAAGCAGACAGCCTGAAGAGCTCGGCCGTATTCCCCGTGTTTAGCTAGAAGGGACGACCATCTTGGTGATTTTAGGCTCAAATATCTCGCCAGGAATGTCACAGGGACTCGACTCGGCCAGTGTCGAGAGCCGCCAGGGGAAAAAGAGCCCAATGTCGAGCAGGGGTATAAAGGCGGAAGTCCTCCGGCAGGGGGTTAGGACGAAGTCGTGTTTATTTGGATCAGATTTTTTGGTGTAGTGTTTCTGGCCTGAACGAGTCTTAGTAAACCCAATGTTTCTGTTGACTTTACCTGCTAAGCATATCTCCCAGTCAGCTGGCCATCAACAGCGGAAACCGTATGTAAACTCCCTCGCTATTTCTAACGTATACACAATGCGTCAGCCTGACGCTGAGGAGAGTTATTTCAGTCAGCTTCGCTTATATATATATATATATATATATATATATATATATATATATATATATATATATATATATATATATGACCTTTCTTCGTATCAAGCAGTATTTACCGAAGATGTCTCAAGCAGCGGTGATAAATGGAATTCCTTTCCGGTCACTTGACGGCGAAGACGCTCATCTTTCACGACGCCCTCTCTCTTGTCTCCTGATGGGTCAGGTCCTCCGCGGCTTCCATCCACGCATTTCCCCTCAACCTTCCCTTTTCATCCCGACACTCACCGCTTGCGTCATCACACTGACCTCCTCTACCTTCCCCTCTCCATCCTCACAGTTTTCTTCTATATATTTTTCCACGTCTCCTCAACCTCGATCTTTTATTTCTCAAGTTTTCCTCAGCTTCCTTCCTTTCCTCCGTCTGCCTCAACCCTCTTGCATCCTTCGAAACTCATCCTTCAACCTTCTTTTCCTATCTCAACTTCTCCCTCAACTTCCACACACATTCTGCACCTTCTTATATTTACCTTAAATGTCTCTTTCTATCCTCACGGTTCCTATCCATGTTCCATCATTCCTGAGCCTTGTGAGTTTTCCTCCTCACACCTTTATTTCCATGGCAACCAGCGTTATCTAATCCCTGCCTCAGATATTTACTTTCTTCATCTAAACTTGTGTCTAATTCTCCCACACCTCACCTCCAGCTGTGATTCTTTTACTCCCACGAAATTAACTCATCCTTGATTCAGCAGTTCTTACTTACTGCCACCTAACCCTCCCTCATCCAGCTGTATGCCACCTAACCCTCCATCATCCATACCTCCCACACCCAGGTCTCCAACACCCAATTTTCGGTCACTCAGACCGCCACGACCAAGAGTTCCACCACCGTCCATCCTCCAAGCCTCCACCGGTCTAACCCTCCACCTCCCGGCCTCCAACCCCGAACCTTCCACCATTCAGTCCTCCATCACTCAACCATCCCTCTCCTTGCCCTCCGCCACCCAGTTCTCCATTTCCCAGCCCTCCGTCATCATTCACCCTTCCTCTATTCAATCCATCATCGTTCAATCCTCCATCACTCAGTCCTCCAACCCAATCAAATTTCAGACTTGATCAACCATGGCTTCAACCACCCAACCCTCAACCTTCCACCATTCGGCCCTCTACTGTACAGCCCTCAACCACCTAGCCTTCTGTCAACCAATCACCAGCCCTCCGTCTGCCAGTCCCCACTCCTCCGTCAGCACAGTTTTCAGCCCTTCCATCAGCCGCTAGTTCCTAGCCCTCCGTCAGCCAGTCCCTAGACCTCCGTCAGTCAGTCCCTAGACCTCCGTCAGCCAGACCCTAACCCTCCGCCAATCAGTCCTCAGCCCACCGTCAGCATTTCCCTTGTCCTGCGTCAACCAGCTCCCAGACCTCCGTCAGCCAGTCCCAAGCTCCCGGTCAACCAATCCCCAAATCTCCGTCAGCCAGTCTACAGACCTCCGTCAACCAGTCCCTAGCCCGATGTCAGCCATTCCTCAACCATCTGCCTTCCAGCTTGCACCTCGACCGACAACACTGCATCAGTGCGGCGGTGATGTTCGGAGTGTGATAAATGCCGCTTTTTACTAATTGTGGTGTATGTGATTTAACGTTGTCGTCCCTCCCTTCTTCCTCCCCCTCCCGACGTGTAGCCCTCCTCCACCCCGCTGTGGCCCACCCTCAGGCGCCCGCAGCTACGCCCTACCTAAGGCCGAAGGGGAGAACGAGGAGGAGGAGGAGGAGGGAGGGAGGAGGAGGGCCGGCTCTGATGAATATTCAGATATCGAATCCAAAATCATATTATCGGCTTAGCATATCTCATAATTTTGGGAGACTGTCTCAGAGCGAGGAGGAGGAGGAGGAGGAGGACCTTGGCATGCGTTGCGGAGAGGAACGGACCAGTTGTGTCTGACGGAGGGAGGATTGAAGATCGGCGCTGCATGAGAAATGGCCGAATCTGCTGGGCTAGAGGCAGTGGACGATTGGTGATCGATCAGCTCCCTCCCTGATAAGGACAGTTGTCGAGGGGTGCCACTTTTAAATTGGACCCCACTGACTATTTTTCTTTTCAAGTGCGAGATCTGGTGTGGCGGCGGTGGCGGTGGCGGCGGTGGCGGTGGTTTGCCACAATACCCAGCCACCCAATTCGTCATATCGCCCGGGGGCTGCGTCCCATTGTGGCCGCGGCGCCTCCGTCCATGTGAACTTTGTTAACGATGTATTTTCACATGGATGACCACACCTGACAACAATGAGTCTTGCGCCTCTCTCTCGCGCGCGCTTGGTGTCACTGGCGTCCACTCGATAACTATGAAAATAATACTGAATGTCAATTCGCTATATACCAAGGGAATGACGACGAACCAAGAAAAATATATACAGAAGATAACCGACCCTTGAATATGGAGTATAAAGTAAATAGGCAGTAAACTGTCACATGTATTTGATAGTATACAGTAAACTGTCACATGTATTTGATAGTATACAGTAAACTGTCACATGTATTTGATAGTATACAGTAAACTGTCACATGTATTTAATAGTATACAGTAAACTGTCACATGTATTTGATAGTATACAGTAAACTGTCACATGTATTTAACTGATAACAGCAAATAGAAATAGCATACAGTAAACTGTCGCATGTATTTAATAGTATACAGTAAACTGTCACATGTATTTGATAGTATACAGTAAACTGTCACATGTATTTAACTGATAACAGCAAATAGAAATAGTATACAGTAAACTGTCATGTATTTAATAGTATACAGTAAACTGTCACATGTATTTAATGGTATACAGTAAACTGTTACATGTATTTAACTGATAACAGCAAATAGAAATAGTATACAGTAAACTGTCACATGTATTTAACTGATAACAACAGACAAAAATACTTTTCTAAAAGGTAATCACAACAGAATTATATATACACAAAGTAATCCCTTCCTCAGGGAGAGAAAATGCAAGTGATCCGGAAATAAATGATAAATCCAATAACCTTAAAAAAAAAAAAAAAGAAAAAGAAACGTCAGATAAGCCGTGAACCCAGGCGTTGCCTTGATGATATGGCCATGACAATGACAGAGCTTCGATTTTACACCCATGCGTCATGTTCGAAACCACCCACCACCACCCGACCCACCTCGACCCGCACTGTCGAACACCAGGGCGTCTTGCTCAGAAGACCGAAACACAGTACGCCCATGCCTCGGGTATATATTCCCTCCCACCACGAGCTCTTTAACCTCCCGCTAAAGTACATTTGTGTCCCATTTTGAACACCCTAATCATCCACACTACTAAAGAGCTATGCAGTATACTGGAAGATGGCACGCCGAACTGTCCAAAGACGTACTTGTGAGCAGGGTATCTTAGCGCTGACGAGCACACACACACACACACACATGACGCGTCCAGCTTGACTCACAGTTTCGTACAATTGTTTTTTCGTTGTCTGCCACGTTAAGTGGGTCTGTTTATATCATTTAACTCACACAATCTACATTTCTGGGGAAATAATGATATCCTGGAGGTTTAGCAGTTGGACTAGAAATTTTCCCTCGAATCATTAGTTGAATACAAATGACACTTGGTTCGCGTCGTTCAAACTCTGTGTCTTCCCCTTTTACCAATGACTCTTAACACCAGAGGACTCTCATGTTTCTCTATTGGGCATGAACGCTGGCCTGTTGCTCTGTTTGTGAGTAATCTCTACAGTGGCATCTCCATCTTCTATGAGGTTTTAGTCTATTATACCACTGGGTATACTGCCTCGGGTACATGGTTCTTATCCTAAGGGGAGTATCTTCTTGCTCGGTGCCTTTCATCCCACTTCCTCAGCTTCAAGAAACCGTCAGGGTATTAGAATGCCTAGTATTTCAGTGTTTAGATAGTGTATGGCTAATGACATGCACCGACTTCCTCACTGGTGTAGGAGGGTCGTGATTTCAACACATGGTGCGTGTCATGGGGGCCTGTAGTTCCCAGTCTATCGTGGAGTTCGAGTCAATTTCATAGAGTTCGTAGACGAAAAGGGGCCGTCACGTATCACACCAGAAGGCTTAATCATCATACTTAGCCAAACCACAAACGAAACCTTGGTGAAATTTTTCCCCCATAATTAGAGTGAGCTGTTAGATAATTAGAGTTAGCTGTTAGATATTCACATACGCATCAGTAGAGTCATCGACAAAATTCCTGAGAGACTCCGTAATACCTGGTTGGCGTTGTTCGAAGCTTTTTTTGAACCTATTACAGAGCCTCTTGTCTCTGCTTGATCGAGACAGAGGCTCGGTACGGCTTCGATCAGGCGTGTCCCATGAGCTCTGTCGGTGACTGTCTGAACCCAACATTTTTCTCGCAATCTTTCGTTTATATGCCAAATGTTGTAATGATTCTGTGACCCATTTAGAGCGTAAATCATCCCTCCCTCCGTCAAGTACTAATGTTGTGTACGTTGCAGGTGAGGGTGGAGGCGAGTGTGCCGACGTGCTGACGTGCGGGGTGTGCCAGAAGGACTTCCTTCTGGCCGACATCCTGCGCTTCATCCAGCACAAGGTCCACAACTGCCAGGCACCCACCGCGCCCTGCGGCCAAGACGCCCCCTCGGGCGAGCAGGACGCCGCTGCCACCGCCCCGCCCAGCGCTCGAGACCACAATGGCGACGTGGGCTCAGAGGGGCCCTCCAACCCGGCCAGTCCCGCCACCGTCCAGGAGGAAGGGGACGATGCCAAGGCCGACGATAAACGCAAGAGAGACGACGAAGACGACGCCCCAGCGAGAAAGAAGCCGCGCAGTACCCAAGACGCCGAGGCTAACACGACAGATTCCGGTGAGTAGAAGTTCTCGTGAGTCTCTTAAGGGCAGGAAGGGATGGGAATGCTTTGTGATCCACTTTAGATTTCGACAATTAAGACCGCCCACCTCCCCTTAAATAACGCCAGAATGGCTCCTTGAAATATCAGGTCAAAAACATCGCCGAGTTCTCGATATTGTGTCCCTGATTGGAAGATGGCGCTCGATCTGTCGACTTTTTAGAGGTTCGACCTCCTATTCGTGGATAGTAATCGACGTCCAAGATCTTGCCTACAAACAGTGATAGTGTTCGACGATGATGAGTCTTGAGACCTCCAAAAATGTGCCAGCGTTTGACGTTAAAGGGTCTGACCTCCAAATATCGTCAGAGGTCGACACTAAGGGTGTCTCTCAACACTCCAAAGGTCGCCATTGTTGGACGCTAAGTATCTGACCTCCAAATGCCGCCGGCACTCGATGTTCAGAGTCTTACCTACAAATATTGCCAACTTTCGACTTTAAAGACTTTGACCTCCAAATGTCTCCAGTTTTTTTGTTACTTACAAGCACGTTAAATGTACTACCTTATCATGGTAAGAATATATATATATATATATATATATATATATATATATATATATATATATATATATATATATTTCTTTTTTTTTTTGGCTTTGTCGCTGTCTCCCGCGTTAGCGAGGTAGCGCAAGGAAACAGACGAGAGAATGGCCCAACCCACCCACATACACATGTATATACATACACGTCCACACACGCATATATACATACCTATACATCTCAATGCATACATATATATACACACACAGACATATACATATATACACATGTACATAATTCATACTGTCTGCCTTTATATATATATATATCATCGCAAAATCCTCTATGATCGGATCTTTCGAACGACTAAGAAACATATATCTCAAGGCTTCTTACAAGTGTTAGATGCAGAGCCACCGACCGAGATATTCAGCCAGTATCTACCCACAACCCGATATATGACCTCGCAACAGTATCTTGTATATGAAAGGCCACGCAGCCGCTCAGTTCCACCCCCCACCCGCCAACCCCCTCCGGCCTCCTAAAAACGCCAATAAACGCCATAATTTCTCCACGGGTGATCGCTTGGCATCTTCCATTTCATTAGGGCGCGGGTGAGCGACGGAGTAAATCAGCGCCAGTTGCCACCAAAACAAACCCGCAGTGCCTGGACGCCCCAGTTCTGGATCATAAGGCTAATTGAGGGACCGTGTTCTGGCCCCGGACCTTCTTCGTCTTATTCTCCACCACCCCTCCTACTCCTTTCTCTCTCTCTCTCTCTCTCTCTCTCTCTCTCTCTCTCTCTCTCTCTCTCTCTCTCTTTCCCGGGTCTTTTTCCTCCTCCTCCTCTCTCCTCCTCTTCTTCCTCCTCCTCCTCCTCCACCCCCACGTCCCTCTCCCAACGCGAGTCGCATTCTCTTCCTCCTCCTCCTCCTCCTCCTCCTCCTCGCACGACGCTCCCTTTCCATGACTTCCTCCGTAGTCGCCGGCTCTCTCTCTCTCTCTCTCTCTCTCTCTCTCTCTCTCTCTCTCTCTCTCTCTCTATCTATCTATCTATCTATCTATCTATCTCTCAGACACTCCCCCCGATCTTCCTTACTCCCTCCCCCCCATTACCTCCCTCCTGCCTCCCCAAGCCCAAGAGGGAGGGTTAGGTCAGGGAGGGAGGGAGACTGTCGACAACCACTTAGCCTTCTCCGAAGTGACATTCATCATGCGTGGAGAGAGAGAGAGAGAGAGAGAGAGAGAGAGAGAGAGAGAGAGAGACTGTGTTCTGTCACACTGTCTCTTCCGACGTAACCATCTTCGTGGAGGCTTGAGAGAGAGAGAGAGAGAGAGAGAGAGAGAGAGAGAGAGAGAGAGAGAGAGAGAGAAAAAAACAGAAGCGGATGACAGATAACTGATATAATGATGCTAGTTCGGATACCTCATGACACTGACGACTGACGTATGAAACGGGATTGATGATACGGGTGGGGAAATAAAAAATAAAGAATAGAAGTCCATAAATAACTATAGGATGATAACAGTAGAGTGGCACCGCCAACCATTGATTCTCGACCTCCCCTGACACCGTCGAAGGATAACAACGGGAGCTCAGACACCAACACACACACCACCAACACGTTCGACCTTCTCCACCACCACCGACCGCCCGCCCGGCACCCCCGTCGAAAGATCACACGGGGGGTTTTCCCAGACCGCCGAATGATAACACGGGGAGCCCACCAACCGACAGCCGTATTTTGGCCCGTCCCCGGCGCCTGGCTTCTTTTATCGGTGCCTCTTCCTGTCCATAGCGGGCCGGCGCCAGGGGGGAAGACACACATTTGTTCATGGAGCCTCGACCGTCCCCCGACCTCGCTCCCGCAACATTGCCCAACTCTCTACAATACCTGACATCGTCCACGCCCGAGCCCTCCCTCACTGCCTCACACACTTCATCCCTGTGTATTTCTCAGTGTCGTTTCTGCTTTAGATATCGACCACGTGGAAAACGCCAAGCTACGATCTCACCTTTTGGAATAAAAAAAGGACTTTTTATACACACCTCCCTTCGGCATCGAAGTGGTGTTTCCTCCCTCCCGTTTTCATACAGACTTTCATGACGCGTTGAAGAATATCTTCAATCTTATCAGTGTGTGAGGTACTGGATCAAAGAGGGTGTTCTGTAGAAGGCTGAATCACTGATAAGACATTACACTTTCAGTTCGTGTGTGTGTGTGTGTGTGTGTGTGTGTGTGTGTGTGTGTGTTTGTGTCGTTCCTAAGGGCATGTGGGCTGTGTCGATACTCAACGTCCGGTGGGAAAGAGGGGTCGAGAACCGCCTCAATATGGAGAGGCCGAGCGGGGCGCTGGTTCAGCGATGGTAGTCGTTCTTAATGAATCGAATCTCACAGGACGACGGTGATTATTATAATGGAGTAAGAGAGAGGGTTGGTCCGTCTCAGCAGTGGTTCTAGGAGTGAGGGTGGTGGGCTGTGTGGTGTAGTGGCGATAGGTCGCTTGTAGAGCAGTGGCCGTTGCACGAGGCTGGTCGTTTGGTGTGGTAGTGGATGGGTGAGGTGTCCGGTGCTATCGGGAGAACGAGACTTCTTCGCTCCTTACTTATTTCCCCTCCTTCCTCTCTTGCCTCTTTACTTACTCCCTCCTTCCTCTTCTCACTCTTTCCTTGTCGTCCAAATTCTTCTGAATTACCTTGCTCTTTTATCCCGAATATGTTGGATTATTTTCTATTCACTTGGAAATATATATCTTATGCATTCTATTTTTCATATATATATATTCGCCATTTTCCGCGTTAGCGAGGTAGTGTTAAGATTAGAGGACTGAACCTAAGAGGGAAAAATCCTCACTTGGCCCCCTTCTCTGTTCCTTCTTTTGGAAAAGTAAAAACTCGAGGAGAGGATTTCCAGCCCCCTCGCTCCCTTCCCTTTTAGTCGCCTTTTACGACACGCAGGAATATGTGAGAAGTATTACTTCTCCACTGTCTGCAGGGATAATATATATATATATATATATATACACATATATATATATATATATATATACGTATCTCAGTAACTCCCAGCGCCTCTTTATCTGCGAAGTCCAGTACACAATGCGTGAAATTTTTTGTGGGCTGTGAGCTTCCCTGGGGGTGGTCGGTGGTCGCTCGCTGTCCTCGAGAGAGAGAGAGAGAGAGAGAGAGAGAGAGAGAGAGAGAGAGAGAGAGAGAGAAAAAAAAAATAAAAGATATTAATTTTTTACCAACTTTCCTTCCGCTGCAGGTAGCCAACCAGCCAGCCAGGTTTCTCTCCACGCTCCCAGGCTCTCGCTTCGAGTCCTCCTTGGGTCAACATCGAAAGGATGAGAAATAGAAGAGAAATGCGATTCACAAAAATGCGCGAGGACTCTGTAGTACTTTTTACGAAAAGCTTGGTTCTAGTTTTCCCCCCGGTTTTCCACGTCACCCCCCTTGGTCCTTATCATTCATCCCTCGTCCTTAATGATAAGATAAAGATGAGGGGGAAGGAAAACAAGAGATTCACTCAGGGCGGCATCCATCTTGTATCCAGTAGGCGTGGTGGATATCATCATCATCAACAGCCCATAAACCACATTCCATCTACCATAACCCCTCTCTACCCTCGTCCACCGCCCCCGGACAACCCTCCCGCCTCCCTCCCTCCCTCCTTGCTGCAGGTCCTGGAGAGAGGCCGTGTGCAATCCTCCCTTATCCTTCGCCTGGGTTCCCTGCAAGGCACTAGAGGGCCCCCAGTCCTCCGCTCCTAGAGGACAGTAGAGCCCTTCTTCGTGTTTGGGTGATCTGTGCTTCACAGCTATAGGAACGCATCATAGACCCTCTTCTCCTATCGAAGGGACAGTCCCACTTACTCTCCCCTTACAGGATGTGTTCGGATATACGATCCTTAACTCACTTTTTATTGCAAGAGATCCTATAGCAGCAACGCCTCCGGCCTTCACTCTCATCGCAGTTATAGGAGCACCATAAAGCCCTCCTCCTCCTCCTCCTCCTCCTCATCCTACCGAAGGGATTGTCCCTACTTTTTCCCCTCCCTTTAAAGGGCGTTATGATCCACGAACCCTCACTCACTTACTCTCAGTTACAAGACATCCTTATAGCAGCGACGTCTACCACCCTCACCCTCCTCCTCCTCCTCCTCCTACGTCTCCTTGAGGTGATACTGGAGCGGGTCGGGATCCTGCTGGAGGGGACCTTGGAAGGAGTCCTCCAGTGGGTCAGTGGGCTACCTCCTCCTCCTCCCCCAGTGATTACCCGCGCCGCACACCTGCCTCACCACGCCCCCCCTCTGCTACCACTCTGTCTACAAGTAATTTCCGGAATGAAACAAAGAAATTCGAGCAAGGAGGGCGTTGCTGTTTCTTATTTCTTTGTATAAATACATCTTTTCCGCCCTGATGGTAGAGGGACGTTGTACCTATGTAATGCTTTTGTGTATACGAGAATATCGAGGAAATTAGCGAATGCTCCACTAAACTCTTAAGATGCGCTTAAATGCTCACTGAAACAAACGTGACTCCTCCCCAAGTGGAGCACGCCATACTGCCAATATAGCTCCTACTGGTTTGAAAAAAAAAGAAAAAAAGAAAGAAATCTCTCTACTTCCTTCCTGTCATTTTAAATCAACCTTTTTTCTTCGTTCTCTTTTTTTTTCCCCCTCTGTCCAATCAGCGCCAAGCCAAAGTCTTCCTTTTAGACAAACGTAAATGTATTTTGCTATTGTCTTGGTTGTTAGGAAATGTACCTTACGAAGGGGTATGGGAGAACGTCATGCATCTTACGAGGTGTATGGTAGAACGTAATGTATCTTACGAGGGGGTATGGTAGAACGTAATGTACCTTACGAGGTGGATGGTAGAACGTAATGTACCTTACGAGGGGGTATGGTAGAACGTAATGTACCTTACTAGGTGTATGGTAAAACGTAATGTGCCTTACGAGGGGGTATGGTAGAACGTAATGTACCTTAAGAGGGGTATGGTAAAGCGCTATGTACGAGAAGTATGGTGGTGTACGAGGGGTATGGTAGAACGCTGTGTATCATATGAGGAGTGTGGTAGAATGTGAGCGATCCTAGCCAGGGTTGTGGGAGAACATAATGTACAATGCAAGGAATACGAAAGAACCTTATGTAGTTTACGTAAGAAAGTAATGTAGTTTACATGGAGCACGGCAAAGAGCGATGTAGTTGACATGGTGTACGTAAGACAGTCATGTAGTTTACATGGCGTGTGGCAGAAAGCGATGTAGTTTACATGGCGTGTGGCAGAAAGCGATGTAGTTTACATGGAGTGTGGCAGAAAGCGATGTAGTTCACATGGCGTGTGGCAGAAAGCGATGTAGTTTACATGGAGTACGACAGAAAGCGATGTAGTTTACATGGCGTACGGCAGAAAGCGATGTAGTTTACATGGCGTGTGGCAGAAAGCGATGTAGTTTACTAGTAACTACGGAACAATCCAATTACCTCCCCCCCTGACCGTTACTACTCTCCCACGCTCCGAAATAATGGAAGAAGAAGAAGAAGAAGAAAAGAAGAAAAAGAAAATAGCAACTTTGATAAATTATTTATTTACGAGAGTCTATTGTCGTGGGGTTGAGAGGGGGGTGGGGGGGTGGAGAAGGCCTCCTCCCCCACCAACCCACCCACCCACCCACCCCCGTCCGGCTCAGAGAAGGCAACATTTGGCAATATCCTGTCCGTGGTCAGGTGGTGGGGGGGCGTGCGGGCGCGCGGGCGGGACCCTGACCCCCGACGAAATGACCCCTCCAGCCACAACATGCGGATCGCCTAAGGCGCGGTGTTGGATAATGCTAACCCACCGCGAGGCGGTAAGGTCGTCCCCGCCGGCATGGAAAAGACGGGAAACCCGCCATACACGTCGCACTTCAAACCAGATTGATGTACGTTCAGTTCATACATAGCGCAGTGCGTGTATAACGAATAAATTGATTATGATAACTGAGCGTGGGTGAGGGAGGAGGGAGGGGTGAGTAGATATAAACCCAGTAGGTTTATAAAGGGGGGGGAGAGGAGATGGGGGGGGCATGGCAGACCAGCTCCCCCCCCCATGCTCGCTAAACCCCCCATCTCCCCTTTCGCCGGCCTGCAGTGTTACCAAGGCAAGCCTTCTCTCCCACCCTCACAGCTGCCGGTGCCTCCGCCCCCAAACAGGGGCGAATACAATGCGTAGTAACATTACCGCTCTAAGGTTGAGATTCCCTTATATGTCCATATGACAATATGGGGTCCTGCTGTTTCTAATATGCATTATCCGAACTCCAAAAAAAAACCTTTTTTTTTCTTTTAATCCAGAAAAAAAGATTCAGTTTCAAGAATAATACAAAGTTTTTTTGTTTTTTGCTTTTTTTTTTTTTTTTGCTGTATTTGAAGGTTATCAATGGCTAAAAGGTACGAACTCGCAATTCAGACCGTACGTCAGATATACGTAAGGGAGATATTAGGTTCCTCATTAAAGAGAAATACGAAGCATGAGTAATTAGAAAAACTGATGATAATTTTTATGAGTAATTGCATTCATTTCAGATTTGATTACATTATATATATATATATATATATATATATATATATATATATATATATATATATATATATATATATACATCTGCGTGTGTGGACGTGTATGTATATACATGTGTGTGTGGGTGGGTTGGGCCATTCTTTCGTCTGTTTCCTTGCGCTACCTCGCTAACGCGGGAGACAGCGACAAAGCAAAATAAATAAATAAATAAATATATATATATATATATATATATATATATATATATATATATATATATATAAATATAATTATTCCACATATTTTCTTAATTTATGCATATATTTCGGGTACTCATTATTTGTATAACAGTTGCTGTTAAGGTAGGCAATTTATATCGTTTTTTTTTTTCGTTATACACATACGTATGAAATATGTCACATTCGCACATAAAGCAGGACATTTTTATCGTAATTGGACGCTGTGCAAATAATTTCATTTTTCGAAATATTTCGAACGCTTTTCGGAAATATTTCCCCTCGTCATATTTACGCACACACACACACACACACACACACACACACACACACACACATACACACACATATATATAAATATATATGTAAGACCAATTTTTTTCGAATTTTTTGCCATTTTTTTTTTCTCTCCAATATTTCTTTTTTTTCCCTGCCTTCGCTTCTTTGATCGACATTCCCACGTTTACAAGCGTAGTTGAGGGAGGGAGTGAGGGAGCGGGAGGGAGAGAGAGAGAGAGGAGAGAGAGAGAGAGAGAGAGAGAGAGAGAGAGAGAGAGGGTCAAGCCTCGTCTTCCATATGGCGAAAGAGAGTGGTGGTGTGGTGTGGATGGGGAGGGGGCGAGACGGTCTTAATGGGGGAGTAGTGGGTGGTGGTTGGGGAAGAGAGGAGTGGGAAGGGAAGGGAAGTGGCAGGTGCATTAGCGGCGAGCGGCCTGAGCGGGGTCGTTTGGCGGCCACGCCTTCCGGTCTGGCCCTTGGGCAGTGGTCAGCGCGCCCCTCGGGCACCGACGCGTCGGGGTCCCCGCACCAGGTACAGGGCGGCTCCCTCACCCCCTCTCCTCCTACCTCAGGCAGGTCTCCGGTCCGCCTGGCACTGCTACACTTGGTCCCTATTGCCTTTACCATCCCTCCCCGCCGACACAAAGACTTTACTTTCTCCCTAGTCAGTAAAGTCACTTAGAATAAAGTAGACGGCAAAGTCACTTAAAGTAAAGTAGACGGCAAAGTCATTTAGAATAAAGTAGACGGCAAAGTCACTTAAAGTAAAGTAGACGGCAAAGTCATTTAGAATAAAGTAGACGGCAAAGTCACTTAAAGTAAAGTAGACGGCAAAGTCATTTAGAATAAAGTAGACGGCAAAGTCACTTAGAATAAAGTAGACGGCAAAGTCACTTAGAATAAAGTAAACAGCAAAGTCGTTTAGAATAAAGTAGACAGCAAAACCACTTAGAATAAAGTCACTTAGAATAAAGTAGACAGCAAAGTCACTTAGAATAAAGTAGACGGCAAAGTCATTAGAATAAAGTATATATTATGATTTAAACCCTACAAACACAGGTCATGTTTACAACCAATAAAGTAAATAAAGATTAGATAACGTCATTAAAGCACCCTGTTACGAGATGAACAAGGCTGAAATCTCATAACTTGTGTAATCATTTATCATTCGTAAACTTTCTTGGAGGTGATAAAGTAGGTAATGTTAATACAGTCCATTTATACCACTGAAATAACATTAGATAAGTAAATGATGATAAGAATACAAAAATTCAGTGGATTTAGGCTCCCACTCGGCTGGAAATACACAACTGGAGTATTACAGATATTACAAAACTCAGAGAAGGTCTTGATAGTAGCTAGATAACTGATGATAACTGATGATAAATGAGCTCAAGATCAAGGTGGACTGGAAACTAAAGAATGTTTCTAATCTTCGTGAAATACGTCAGTAAAGTCCCCCGCAGAACTCGTGAATTAAGTAAAGTCATTCTATACCTGTGAAACATTATCAGTAAAACACCAATAAACGAGTGAAATGACATCAATAAAGGCTTCCCTCTCAGTTTTACTAAGTCTCTTTCGCATCAGTAAGGCCCTGGAATACACTTGTGAATATCTAACATCGGTCGATGTTTAAGTAAAGTTCGTTCAGTTCTTGAGGTGTTCCAACACGACCAGTGTTCCTAAACATTTACGTTCGACCAGTGTTCCTCAACATTTACGTTCGACCAGTGTTCCTAAACATTTACGTTCGACCAGTGTTCCTCAACATTTACGTTCGACCAGTGTTCCTAAACATTTACGTTCGACCAGTGTTCCTATACATTTACGTTCGACCAGTGTTCCTAAACATTTACGTTCGACCAGTGTTCCTAAACATTTACGTTCGACCAGTGTTCCTAAACATTTACGTTCGACCAGTGTTCCTATACATTTACGTCATTAGCCTTCTAGTTCAGTTTTAGGAGGCCTCGGTGCCACTGGAATTTCCAGATCGTAATTCTAAAAACAGTAAAGCTTTTAATTTAGTCATAACGCCTAGTTTTATTTCGTTATCATGAACGGTATAGTTAAGGGAGGGTAATAATGATACGTTTGGTCAGTCGAACTCAGGATCCGAAGTTAAATCCAGGCTTGATAGTGACCCCGAGGCGATCAGAACCTACTTGCAGGTCTCGCCTGACATCCCACACCTTCGTCAGCAGATTCTAGTGTGCTGTTATGACTGGTAGCATACCTCCATCTGCTGTCGAGTTATTCCGTTGTGTATATTCTTTCTTGTATCTCCACTGATGATGTGATCATCACACGAAAGTGCACTTGGGAACTTATCGCGTTTCATTTCCCTGTGGACTCAGGACTATATATATATATATATATATATATATATATATATATATATATACATAGCGTTGGGTTCTTCCCACTCGAAAAGGAAGATACGTTTATCTTTTTTTATATCTTCATTTGACTTAAGTCTGTGAAGTGCGACGCCACTAAGAAGAGCAGCTGCTGCTGCTGGTGGTGTGGTGTCGTGTGCTTCTGATTATCACGAGGGTGGTGAGGATGTGGCCCTGGGGGCCCGGGGTTCCGGTAGGTGGCGTATTACCGCCACGCCCCCAGCAGCAGGTGCTGCCCACCCTCAACCCACCCCAGCTGATGATGAGCAGGATGACTGGGGGCTGAGCTGGGCTGGTCGGTGGACAAGTGGTGGCCATATACCCGAGGTGGAGCGGGCCCTAGCGGGCAGGATACGACGGAGAGAAGAGGAGAGGAGGAGAAGAGGAAGCAAAGACAGAGGAGGAGGGAGGCGAAGAGGAAGCAAAGACAGAGGAGGAGGAGGAGGAGGAGGAAGAGGAGGTTAAAAAGAAAAAATTAACCAGTATCCGGAGGGATTAAAATAAAGACCTCGTACTTGTTGGTCGAGGTGGACACACCTCCCTCCTCTCCCTTGTCGTGGCTGGGGTTAAGAGACCACGAAGCTAGGGTGAGGTGTAAGAGAGAGCCCACATGAGCTGGACAGGGGATGAGCCGACACCCACGTCATCAAGGTCGGCTCGCTGGCCAATAAGAACTAAAAAAGTACATCCTGAGTGTCCCCTCGACAAGTTGGTAACGAGGTTCTTCCTGCAGGAGTGGTCCGCCCCCGGGGAGGCTGGCGCCGGCCGGGCACGTGCGGCACCCACGGCACTTCATCTTAATTTATTCATGACGTTGCAAGACGACCAGCGGCAACCAGGCGGCCACGGCTGTGCGCCCCGGATTACATGGGGACCGGCGCTCATGGCGGCCGCCTCCTCCTCCTCCTCCTCCTCCTCCTCCTCCTCCTCGCTCCTCCTCCTCCGGCCCTTCCCCCACTACCTTCCAATACCTTAATGATGTTTATGTAACTTTTTACAAAATCTAAATACAGCATTATTTCATAACACAATACGTATAGCATAACTGTCTGATGTTACAATAAATCGTAAAGATGTTACATATATATATATATATATATATATATATATATATATATATATATATATATATATATATTGGAAGGATATTATCTCCATAACTGCTTTTGTTTCGTTGCCCTCACGACGAAAGAGGATAACCTCACATTTTCTAATCTACCACAAGTGAATTAATTCCAGTGACATTAGGTAATTCGTGCAAATGACCTGTTTGTGAAAGCGTGAAGCAGACAGTACAGGGAAGTGAGCACTCCACACCACCACCACCACCTCCACCACCACCTCACCTCCCTCCTCTCCCTCCAGCAAACACAGGCGCAGCCTCTAAAGCACAGAGCTCGTGAGCTGGTCTCCACACCGCCCTACGTAGGTTATAGAGCCCTAGAGCCCAAGATCTCGTCATGTAGGACACCCAACTCTATCTCCATAAACCTAGACCTCATCATGTAGGGCACCCAACTCTATCTCCATAACCCAGAGCTCATCATGTAGGACACCCAACTCTATCTCCATAACCCAGAGCTCATCATGTAGGACACCCAACTCTATCTCCATAACCCAGAGCTCATCATGTAGGACACCTAACTCTATCTCCATAACCCAGAGCATCATCATGTAGGACACCCAACTCTATCTCCATAACCTAGAGCTCATCATGTAGGACACCCAACTCTATCTCCATAACCCAGAGCTCGTTATGTAGGACACCCAACTCTATCTCCACAACCCAGAGCTCGTTATGTAGGACACCCAACTCTATCTCCATAACCCAGAGCATCATCATCATCATCTGTTGTGTCCACCTAGAAAACAAACATTTAATTCAGTTGTCTGTCTTGACTTGACAAAGTCGGACTAACACGAACAGAATGGCCTCCCTCCCGCTAGGCAAGGCACGGTTAAGGCTCCGCAGATCCAAGGGCACCACACACACACACACACACACACACACACACACACACACACACACACACACACCCGTGTCCAGCTGGGTCTCCTGAGCTTCTAAAAGTCACTTGGGTGCAAACGGTGAGGCCTTACTCACAGTCTGTGCTGCTGAGTCAAGTTCGTGAGACATCGGTCTCTGCTGAGCTAACTGCATTGGGTTATGAGTATCCTGAGCTACTGAGTGAGATTATGAGCCACCACTCGCTCAACCTACACCTGCTGAGTTGGTTGCGCTGACCATAAGAATCCTGAGCTACTGAGTGAGATTATGAGCCATCACTCGCTCAACCTAGCCCTGCTGAGTTGGTTGCGCTGACCATAAGAATCCTGAGCTACTGAGTGAGATTATGAGGCCCCCCAGTCACTCAGCACAGTCCAGCATAGCTCGTCGCACAGGCCAAGAGAACCGTGTGGGTTGCTGAGTGAACTTCATGAGCCATCAGTCTCGTCACGGTCATGCTCAGGTAGTTTCCTGCACCTCCAACTCCCACAGCCTCAGATATCCAGCGCGGCTTCGCTGACACACCACCACCACCTCTTCCTCCTCCTCCTCTCCATCGCCCTACCACACACACACACACACACACACAGTACCGGGGAATGTTAATGCTATCCCTCTTCGATGTGTTGATACGAGATATCGACTCGTGTAGTCCCAGGGGCGCGAGTTTCGACATCTGCTGTGTCCTACCGTCAGGACATAAAGAATCGTGTGGATAATTGAAGCTTTATTAGTCTTAATGATAATGAGAACGTCTTCCGGAATCATCTATGATTTAGGAGTGTGTTTGTGTTTGTGTGTGTGTGGGTGTGTGTGTCAAGTATGGGAGAGGGCGGGGGAGTGGAGAGAGAGAGAGAGAGAGATGGGAGATGAGTGAGGGGGTGTGAGGGATCCAGGAAGCACCCCACCTGCACTCCTTGCTCCCGGGGGTTTAGTCACGGTGGCGTCACCACTCTGGGAAGCTAGTCAGTGGCTAGTGTGTTTTGTTCTAATTATAACCACCAGCCTCACTCCTGCACATACTTGCATCCCGTCTGTGTGTCCTGCAAGTCCGGTGCAGTTCTTCCCCTCCTCCTCCTCGTCCTCCTTCTCCTCCTCCTCCTCCTCCTCCTCTTTGGCGCACGGAGCTGGAGACCCCGCCTGGAGAGGGCCATCTTAAGGCGACGAAGATAACTTTAAAGACTCGAATAATGACAGAATGGAAGACAGTATCTTTGTCTTCAGATCCTAACAAATGCGACCGCAAAAAAAAAGGACCTTTTGGGATAGAATTCTAAATCGTATTTATCTTTTTTCTTTTACTTTTGAAGTTAATATTTCCCCATTTTCTCTCCTGCGAAGCTCCTCGAATTAAGAGGGGAAAGGTAGATTCCCGATAATGTATGTTAATTACCTATCCGATTTATGAGGCTAATGAGGTGTGTGGGGGTGGAGGGTGGGTGTGGTGGTGTGGTTTATAGATGGAGGGCGTGATAAATTGGCGGTGTTTAAGGAGCACGGAGATGCCCCGAAGACAGCTATGGCAGCCTGATGATGCAAGCAGTGTGGACCACAACATCCTCGTATCGCCCGTCAGTATCGCCAACGCAAGCTTTCATTCCCGCTCACCTTAGCGGAGTCTAACACTTCTACACTGACCTAACCACAAATGAACTCATCTTACAAAAGCCCATGCCTTTCCCCCCCCATTTTGCAAGAGAATGATCTAACCTCAAATTTTCATTATCTGAAGAATGAATTCTTATCTTTTTTTCATCGTTTATCATATCATGCAGCTCTGGGGAGGGGAGGAGGAGTAGGTAGGTGTAGGTAGGTAAGAGTGAGGTGAATTTTGGGATGCATGACGAC
Organism: Panulirus ornatus; assembly: GCF_036320965.1. Taxonomy (NCBI): domain Eukaryota; kingdom Metazoa; phylum Arthropoda; class Malacostraca; order Decapoda; family Palinuridae; genus Panulirus; species Panulirus ornatus. The sequence goes on along the minus strand of NC_092292.1, from coordinate 12,439,580 downwards.
GCCCCCCAGTGTTCGCTGGACGAGTGGCGGGTCACTGGTGACGACGCCTTCAGCTCCCTCCCTGCATGACTGGCAGACGCCCCTTGCATGATGATGCGTGATGACCCAACGCAAACGCACATGTCTTATGCAAACAGTCTCTCAAACGATCTCTTTTTTTCTTACATCTCTCAGTCTTTCATTGTGATTGTAATCTGAGTTAATCTGTTAGGTCTAATGTGACATCGATAATCACGATTAATCAATTGATCTCAACAGGGGGAAACCACTTACATCAAGACATTTTTTTTTCGCAGTGGTCACCACGATTAATCAATTGATCTCAACAGGGGGCCACGATCAATCAATTGATCTCAGCAGGTAAAAAAAAAAAAAAATCACTTTTTTTTTTGCAGCGGTCACCCTCAGTCAGCAAGTTTCCACTGAATATAAAGACGTCATTCATAACACCCAAGTCTAACGTAACTAACGAACTACCATTAGGAAATTTTATGTTCAACTGGCGCGCTATACTCTCTCTCTCTCTCTCTCTCTCTCTCTCTCTCTCTCTCTCTCTCTCTCTCTCTCTCTCTCCACACCCCATCCCACACCAACCCGCTACGACAACCTCCTCCCATGGGTATAGCACCAGAACCATCGTTTCTACCATGAGCAAAGCGACCACCACAATGTACTCCTCCTCCTCCTCCTCCTCATCCCCACACCACACACACACAACACACTACTCCTCCTCCTCCTCCTCCCACACACCACACACACCACACTACTCCTCGTCCTCCCCCACACCACACACATCACACTACTCCTCCTCCTCCTCCTCCCCCACACCACACACACCACACTACTCCTCCTCCTCTCCCATACCACACTACTCCTCCTCCTCACACACACCACACACCACACCCACTACACACTACACTCCCTCCTCCACTCCATAACAAAGTGTGGCAACTCTACTGATAACAATGGGATCCACAGTCTCTCACCCGCCCGGTGAAGGCGAGCGAGCGAAACATCTGCACAAGACCATCTGTTATCAGTGGGAGGGTCAACTGCAAAGGCTCTGCATCTGCTCCCGGGATCAAGATAACACGGGAGATAAACCTGAGATGCTTGCCTCTCTCTCTCTCTCTCTCTCTCTCTCTCTCTCTCTCTCTCTCTCTCTCTCTCTCTCTCTCTCGGCGTATCGGGAGGGGGGTCGTCGCCAAAGGCGCAGTCTCCTGTCATCTCTCTCACCCATTTTCTTATCAGTGATCTTGTTTATTCAAGATCACGGGTGATAACGTCTCTAAAATCTTTATCAGTTATCGTGATAAAGAAAAAAATTCATTAAGTATCCCCTGGGGGTTGGGGGAAAATCTCTCTCTCTCTCTCAGGTCATCACAATTTATTCAGAAAGAAAAAAACGAAAATATCTTACAAAAAAAAATCATTAAAATTCCTTGCTTGGTTGATGAGAGTATTAACAGTCGCCTTCTTTTGTACCGCTGTATCACTACTTTGTGTCGGAAAGTTTCGATCCACTCTGATAAGCCAAAGAGAACGTGGGTGAACGCATTAATCTGATTTAAGACGCCGATGGCTAATACTCTTCGTTCAAAGTTTGTTTGCCTTGGCGATGGACATGTGATAAGCCAGCTAGACTCCTGCTAGGCAGTGACTAACCCCCCACTCCACTCCCCACTCACCAGCTCTGTCATGGTGTGGGACCCCACCACACCCCACTCCCCTTGCCAGACACTAACTACCCAATGAGTAACTCCCTAGTGTTGTACTAGCACCCTCCTCCTCCTCCTCCTCCTTCGCCCCTCTGCTAGCCAGAAGCCAACACCCTAGACCCTGCCAGTGATTAAATAGCTGGTATTGCTAAAATAGTACACTAGATTCCCACAAAATATGTGACATGTTCCCTCTCTATACACACATATGTATATATACACACTATATATATATATATATATATATATATATATATATATATATATATATATATATATATATATATTCCAAAAGAAGGAACAGAGAAGGGGGCCAGGTGAGGATATTCCCTCAGAGGCCCAGTCCTCTGTTCTCAACGCTACCTTGCTAACGCGAGAAATGGCGAATAGTTTGAAAGAAAAAAAATATATATATATTGGAAAGGATCACAATTTTGCGCATGATCAAGATATTTCCCCGTGGACTCATAGGAATATATATATATATATATATATATATATATATATATATATATATATATATATATATATATATATACACGGAACTTGTCAAACTTTCCCGATTCATAAGTTACACTACCCTTAAAGATGGCTAGGAAGCAGCGACCACTGGCATTGTTTTCAACTTCCTTTTTTGGGGCCAAATGGTTAGTACAGTACAGGTCCTGCCACTACCAAACCACACAGTTAGTAGGTGGGCACTTAAGTTTTTCGACAGTGGCAAAGCAGATGGTTAGTACAGTAGGCGGGGTCACAGTTCTTGATATTCCCAAACCAGATGGTTAGTAGATGGTTACACAGTTTCCTGTCAGTGGCAAACCAGATGGTTAGTGGATGGTTACATAGGTCATGATAGTGGCAAACCAGATGGTTAGTGGATGGTTACATAGTTCATGATAGTGGCAAACCAGATGGTTAGTGGATGGTTACATAGTTCATGATAGTGGCAAACCAGATGGTTAGTGGATGGTTACACAGTTCCTGTCAGTGGCAAACCAGATGGTTAGTGGATAGTTACATAGTTCATGATAGTGGCAAACCAGATGGTTAGTGGATGGTTACACAGTTCCTGGTTAGTGGCAAACCAGATGGTTAGTGGAGGGAGAGGGGCAGTTTTTCAGCATAGTGTATCCTTGCTACCACCTTCCTGGGTCAGAGTGTGAGCACACGAAGCATATGTAAGTTATCTCCTGCCAACCTCCATAAGGAGATGTGGACAATGCCATCCCTCCTCTCTCATGGACTGAGAGAGAGAGAGAGAGAGAGAGAGAGAGAGAGAGAGAGAGAGAGAGAGAGTGGACCATTACCCCCCCTTCTTTCCTTCCTTCCCTCCCTCTGTTGGCGATGGTGGAGAGAGAGAGAGAGAGAGAGAGAGAGAGAGAGAGAGAGAGAGAGAGAGAGAGAGAGAGAGAGAGAGAGAGAGTGGACCATTACCCCCCCTTCTTTCCTTCCTTCCCTCCCTCTGTTGGTGATGGTGAAGAGAGAGGGTGTGTGTGTGAGTGGACCATACACCCCTTCTTTCCTACCTTCCCTCTGTTGGTGATGGTGGAGAGAGAGAGAGAGAGAGAGAGAGAGAGAGAGAGAGAGAGAGAGAGAGAGAGAGAGAGAGTGGACCATTATCCCCCTTCTTTCCTTCCTTCCCTCCCTCTGTTGGTGATGGTGGAGAGAGAAGGTGTGTGTGAGTGGACCATACACCCCTTCTTTCCTACCTTCCCTCTGTTGGTGATGGTGGAGAGAGAGAGAGAGAGAGAGAGAGAGAGAGAGAGAGAGAGAGAGAGAGAGAGAGAGAGAGGGTGGACCATACACCCCTTCTTTCCTACCTTCCCTCTGTTGGTGATGGTGGAGAGAGTGAGTGAGTGGACCGACCATCCCTTCCCCCCGCCCTTCTTTCCTCCCTTCCTTCCCTCTGTTGGTGATGGTGGTCAGACCCAGACCTCCATCACTACTAGACTGTTACATCTCGTTCTCGCTCTGTTTAGCTTCATGGCGACATTCTCTCTCTCTCTCTCTCTCTCTCTCTCTCTCTCTCTCTCTCTCTCTCTCTCTCTCTCTCTCTGTCCCGCCTCAACCCCGAGGTCCAGCCAGATGTGTGGTGGAGGGGTTTTGGGATACCCACGCCACCCACACCGCCTCCGCCCGACGACCCCAGCATCCTCGTCTGACGTCATCAGGGGGAGGAGGAGGGAGGGAGGCCCGCCCTCTCTGTCACTGAAGACGCTGGCGCATAACTGGCCTCTGCCTAGCTCGCCGCCAGGCCACTTACCAACGTATAATTGCTCCCATATGCCAGCCAGGGCGGCAGATCTTCGTGGGATTGTCGTCAAAAATAAATGTGTATATATATATATATATATATATATATAAATGTATTTATATATATACATATTCTTCCTTTGGTTATATTCGGGGAGAGATACCTCCATTTTCACGAAGGATTTAGAGCGGTTTTTTTTTGTCATGTATATATTCTAATTGTGCTTTAAATCTTTTCTTGTCTGGTAGAAAGTGACATTGGTGTGGGGCGAATAGAACTGATGTGGTGGGGTTTGGTGTGGTGAAGGCGTGGTTGGGTGTGTGGGGAAGGTGTGGTGCGCAGGGATAAGGCGTAGTGGGCGTGGTGAAGGCGTTGGGAAGGCGTGGTGGTTCTGGGGAAAGGTGTGGTGGGCGTGAGGAAAGCCGTGGCGGGTATGGTGAAGGCGTGGTAGGCAATGGAGAAGGCGTAGTGGATCTGGGAAAGGTGTGGTGGTGTGTGAGGAAGGCGTGGAGGAGGAGGAGGAGGAGGAGGCTTGGTGGGCGTGGGGAATGTTGACCTGGGCGGCTGGCGCAGGGGGGCTGCACGCGGAGAACGTCGGACGTGATGAGTAAAACATGTAAATAAGCATCGGTCCAGCTGGTCCCCCGCGGCCCCGGCGTCATGTGTCTGTCCCTTGCCTTCCTCCCCCTCCCTCACCTTACCTCCCCCCTCCTCCTGACGACATCCTCCTCCTCCTCCTCCTCCTTACCCTCACCCCTTTCGTACTACCTCCTGACGCCCCCCCCCCCTCACCTTCTCTCCTGACACACCCTTTACCTATCCTCCCCCCCTTCCTCCTGACGCCCTTCACCCCACAGCCTCCTGACACACGACATCCCCCTCCTGTCTCCTAACACACCTCATCTCCCCTTCCCTATCTCCAAGAATACCCTTTCCCTCCTCTTCCTTCCTTCTTGCCTCTGTCACACTCTTCCCTTCCTCTCTTCCGCTCTATCATCCTGTGCATCTCACCTTGCATCCCATTTTGTTTTGACACTGTCCTCTTTCCTCTCCTCCTCCGCCACAGTTTCATCACCCCTTGCCACCCACCATAACCCACCTCCTCCTCCCTCAACACCAGAACGCCCGCCTCCCTCCCATCCTCCCCCGCCACACACACACACACACACACACACACACACACACACACACACACACACACACCATGACGCTGGCCACTTCCTTTATCTCTCCTCCTTCTCTTGACTCACCTCTCACCCCCTCCCCCTTTTTTTCCTCTCTCCTTCTACTGCCCATCCTCCCTCCAACATCCCTTCCCCCTCATTTAGACTATACCCCTCACGTCCCCCCTCCTCTTCGTCTCCCCTCTCTCTCCTCCATTTACACCCACCCCTTCACTACCTCTGAACACATATACCCCATAGATTCTTCCCCTTACCCCCAGACACACCCTCCTCATCTCCCTACCTTACTCCATGCCTCTGCCCCCTCACTCCCTCCCTCACTCAGTACCCACCATGAGTTTCCCCTTCTCTCCACAGTCTGCCTTCAAGCCCACATGTCACAGGCATCAGCTTCATCATTTACTAATTAATTAGCGACTTTGTCCACTAATCCCTAAGTTCAAGTGGGCGACGTCGGTGTTGTCTCTGGCGTGTTTGGTCTCATATCAGCGGCCTGGACGCGGCTCCTCATGTTACCGTGAGTTATCGTCCTCCCTCACGGCTCTCTTGTTCACCAGCGTTGATCCTGCGTTACCTCATTTGCGCCCAGGGGTCTCTCAACACCAGGATATTAGCGTTGCTGATTACCTTCCAAACCACCCAACCCCCCCCCGTTGACTGCGTTAGTGTTGATGGAGCGACTCCATCATTGCTCTGTTAAATAATAATACTCTGGCGAGGTCAGACGAACGGAGATGCCCTTCTGGTTTATAATCACACGCGCGCAATTGGTTGGGTTTTTTTTTTACAGTCCCCCCCTTCGTCAACGGTGCGAGGCACTGTCAGGCCTGCCTGCCTGCCTGCCCGCCCTTCAGCTGGTGGTGAGGGGCTTGAGGTGCCGCGCGGCCCTTGGGCGGTGCTGGTCATAAGCTTAATGGAGAAATATGACGTAAGCTTCACCTTCAGCATGACCCATCAACCTAACCCAAGGGCTGCCCGCATGATTCAGACCCAGGCACCCTAGGATGACTCGGAGGGGGTCTCTCTGGACGTCACGGGGACGCGAACCCAAGTCCCAGCTATTTACCAGACACACTCACTTCAGCCACTGAGGCAAGCGGAGGCGGCGGCAGCTCCTCCTCCTCCTGCTGCGTTCTCCTCTCCCTCTAGGTGTCGTCGTGGGTGATGACTGAAGGCTCGTATCGTTCAGATGATGGCTGTCTATCCTATCATCAGGACCCCATGTGTCAGGGCAACCGGGGTCTGTTCCTGCCGCCTCTGACCTCCCATTTCTCTCCACCGTCGGAGACGCATATCTGATTACTGGAAACGTACTCAGACAAGTGTTTCTGATCGGCCCTGTCTCTCCTCCATCATCAAATATATATATATATATATATATATATATATATATATATATATATATATATATATATATATATATATATATATGATGACCCCCAAACGCGCTCAGACTATGCATTTGTCTCCATTCTCACCACCGTCATTAGTCTGAGGCAGGTTCATTTAAAGGTACTCATTGAGCCTAATCATCTCTCCATCTCCCCTGTAGAAGGAACCACCACACTAACCTCCTCCACAGACGTCGTGCCATCCAGCAGTTCTTCCCTCCCTCCCTCCCCAACAACAGGCCCCCCAACCAACTGGCCGCCACTCCTCTCCCTCACACCACCCTCAGAGCAAACGGTTGCTGACTCTGTCTCCAAATTGCGGTGGTTCGTTAATAACTTCGGCAGGAGACAGATGCAGGGGGGTATGCTTGGGCCCCCCCCTCTCTCTCTCGCATGAATGACACGTCGGGAATTTCACGGGTCTCTCTGTGCAAATGGTAGATCAGGCGGGCGGTAGATATGAGAGAAAAGATCACTCCTCCTGTCTTATCTGTGTGGTCTGTGTGTGTGTAACTCCCCCCACGGTGCTTTCGTCAATGCTTCTCATTTGAACAGTCTCCTCAAATCGCTGACTTTGTCCCTCCCGCTTGCTCTCTCTCTCTCTCTCTCTCTCTCTCTCTCTCTCTCTCTCTCTCTCTCTCTCTCTCTCTCTCTTCTAGCCATTTTTTGGTTCTTGCATGAACTGCAAGCTATCCTTTCAGAATTTGTTATTTTTTTCGGAGCTGTGCTTGTATTGCCTTACACGTCCCCGAGTGTTTAAGCTACGCTCCGAGTGTGTTTCACACACACACTCTCTGTTCTGTTGCTCCGTCCTCGTGAGTGCGTGCCACACATCGTGTCCTGTTGGCCTGACGTATGGCGACACCTCTTCTATGTTCCCTCTGTACCCTGTTGGCTGTAATCACTGTGCACCTTTCTGTACTTTAAAACTGTACCTTAGCTGAATACCTCCTGTACCTCTGCTGTTCACTGCCTGTACTTTTGGACTGTACTGTGCGCGAATGAGTACCTTCCTGATGTACCTCGGCTGTACACCTCCTGTGCCCTGTAGCCGCACCTAGGCTATGCACCCATCGTACCCTGCGGCTCTACTACCTCGTCTGTGCGCCGCGCTCGTCCCAACACATGTTCTCTGCCCTGGCTCTTCCCCGGCCGCTCGCGCAGTCCTAACCCGCTCTGCTGCTCAGTAATATTTGCTGAAGTCAGACTGCTGTATTATTTACTATGCTGCAGGCCGCGCTATGTCGCCGCGATGCCGTTCCTTTAGCATTTTCCTCTCCAGTTTTTTTTTTACAAGAGTTTTTGAATATGGCGATTGTTCTTTCATTTTTTACCCAGGGTTAGAGGCTGGTTTTGGATCTTACGGGGAATCAACAGGGATATACAACATCCTGGGATGAGTAGTAATGATTGGGATCAGCATGGAGGGTTCTTTTCTATTGTCCCTCTCCGTCCATTTCCTCCTGCCTACCTCGTCTTCAGCTCCCTCTACCCTTCCTTCAGGGCGCCCCTTTCTCACAATCCCCCCTTCGCAGACTTTGAAGACATTTTCCATATCAATTTCCCTTTTATATTGGTTATTTCCTCATCATTCGCCTTTCCTTGATGTGTGCCTCTCAGTCTCTACTTGCTGTTCCAGTCTTGCTCCACTTCCAGCCTCTGTTTCCAGTCCACGACTTCACCTCAACACCTCGACCCTCCCCACCCCGTCATGGCTCCCTTCCTTTCCCTTCCACCAGAATCACCTCCCTCATCCAAGACACTTGCGCCCTACCTTTACAACACCCTCACCCTTAACAGACCCCCTTCCTCCTCCTCTTCCTATCTCCTCCCATGGCATCCACATCCGTCCCTCCCCCATCGCCAAGTCTTCCCCGGTACCCCAAGCAGACAGACACCCTCTCCTCCTCCACACCCAGCCATCCCGACCTTCCCAAAAGACCCAGCCACCCCACTCGCCTCCCCTCACCTGAACATGAGACACTAATGACCATGATAAGACATGAACAAGATATCCTCCCACCGTCGTGGATCATGGCGAAGGAACACCAGTTCTAATCACACATACGTTCAAGACATGGGACTCCCACGTATCCCGAAGCAAGGGTTATACCACAGGGATATACGTACGTTCCAATCCCTTTTACGCCACCTGTGCCCTTGCGAGCTGGGACGAAGATGCTTCGACGCATCATCCTCTCTAAGAACAGTTTGAATGAACTTGTCAGAAGGTGGGGATAAGGGAGAAGGAGGGTAAACTTATAGCCTCGCGTGATAGAGATCATGAATGAATTAGAAGTGAGGGAGAGCATGACGGAGGGTGCGTTGGGGTGTGGGGGTGTCGACAATGGTGTAGATGGTGGTGGCTGGAAGGAGAGTATGCCATGCATGACGGCCTTGAGAGTGCATGAGCGAATATGAGTGATCCCGAGCGAGCGGGTCGGGCGTTTTTCTTGTGTATATACGTGATTATGAGCGAAGGTGAACCTGATTACTGGTGACTGTACGGTGGTTCTATGACCGAAAGTGCGCGCGCGTGTGTGGGTGTTGGTGATCCTGGGTGATTGTGAGTGAAAGTGAGTGTGAATGCCGGTGGCCACGAGCGAAGATGATCGCGAACGTTGCATTACGATTAAAAATATGATCAGAGAGAAGTTAATCATCAGTGTTGGTCGTGATTATAAATGATCATGAACAAATGGTGTTCGATTCTGAGTGATCAGAAAAAAAAAGTATGAGACCATGAGTGATGGTGGGGATTATGAGTGATTATGAGAGGTCGGTGGGTGGGTCAGTGTATGAGTGGGTGGATAAATGAGTAAGGACGAGCCTGGCGCGAGGGCGTCCTCATCCTGAGGCAGAGAAACTAGGGCAAGCGGTCGCCCGCCACCACCACCCCCCATCACCAACCCCCTCCCTGAAGCCTGTAGCCGGCAGCACCCCTGTTCCTAAGACGAACCCCCCCTTCCTTTCTTCCTTCCTTCCCCTCCCCTTCCCTCCCCTTCCTTCCTACGGTCGTTGTACCTCCCTGGAGGTTGTGGGTGGGAGAGGGGAAAGGTGGAGGGGGGGCTGAAGGAGAGGAGGAGGTAAGGGGGTAGTCATGGGTGAGGGAGCAGGTGAGGTCATGGTGAGGTCGTAGGTGTTGAAGGAGAGGGAGGGAGGGAGGTCAAGACGAACAAGCGCTGGGCGTTCCAAGTGTTCTTTCAAGATTGTTATGGAAGCAGACACGAATATCATAGATAGAACTACTCTCTCTCTCTCTCTCTCTCTCTCTCTCTCTCTCTCTCTCTCTCTCTCTCTCTCTCTCTCTCTCTAACACTCATTCTCCAAGTGTCTCTCTCTTCCTGCACAGTTCTCAAACTTAAGACCTTTACTTATATCTATTTTCTTTATCATTTCATCATTCAATTTTATCTTATCTCTCATTTTCTTTACTGCATTCATTTTCGCTTCACCGAAAGCACACATTTTCTTCCCATTGGCCCTAACACTGCTCCCCTACACACACACACACACACACACACACACACACACACATACACACACACACACACACACACACACACACACCACCTACACACACACACACCCACACACACACACAAGCTGTATCATCTCTCCACAACACCCTTCATCTGCCCCAACCCATTACTCACTCCTAATTAGCATATTTTTGTCTCCATAAAAAAACGCTACTTAGCAATTAAACGTGAAATTAATGACCAGCTCACCGGTCGTGTGATGTGCACAGGAATACGTGGCAGGCGGAGCGCTGTGTCCTAGGAAGTAAGAGGCGGAGGGGCGCCACCACCTCCCTCCACACACCCCTGGTGACCCGTCAGGCAGAGGTGTGTCACAGTCTACGGGCGCACCACTCCACGAACCCGAGGTCGCCAGAGTGGGTGTAGAGGAGTACACGGGGTCGCTCAATCTCCCGGTTTCGTTTTGTTTTCCTTGCGGGCCCTCACTGCGAAGGTGGATCGTGCGTCCCTCACCCTACGTTGCCCTCACCCCTTTCCTCGTCTGTCATCAGCCTCAGTCCAACACCATGGCTCGCCCAACCACCCCTCAAAAACTTATGACCACGTCGAGGGTCTTCTGTCACCTCACCGAGGTGTTTGTAACACCACCATCCGCGTTATTATCACCACCACCATCACTCTCACCATCGTTTCTTTCACCATTACTCTTAGCGTCACTGTATGCACCAACACTGTCAGATTTCACCATTCAGTTCGTCGCTACCATCTCGCCATCACCTTCGCCATCATGACCACTGGCACCAATCCGATCACGAGCAGGTACCACCACTCCAACCCACCACTACCATTCTAGCTACAACCACTGTCACTAAACCAACCACCATCACCACCTCAACAGGTCATTACCACCACCGTTGTCACTAAACCAACCACCATCACCATCCCAACAGGTCATCACCACCACCATTATCACTAACCACCATTACCACCCCAGTAGGTCATTACCACCACCAACCCATCCTTTAACGAACACCCCAACCACCACCAACCCTAACTACCACTACAACCACAACCAACCACCACCAACCCTAACTACCACTACAACTACCACAACCACCACCACGATCTACAATAATACGACCAATAAACGATAACCACTACCAATACCACTAGAATCCCGACCATCACTACTACCCATCACACAACCACCACAATCCCCACGACCAACAATAACCACGACACTCCCTCATCACCACCACAATCACAACCACTCACCACCAACCACCATCCAGGGGAAATCAGAGAAAAAAAAAATTAAAATAATTTGCCCCATAATTCAAGAAGATTACCTTAATCGTTATGATCATACGTAGTTGATCAATTAACACCTAAGCCCTAATTACAGCGGCCCGGATCTGGGCCTGGACGGTGGCGAACGGTTTAACCACCACTTCGGCCATGTTGGTGTTGTTCCAACTGTGGGCAGAGGCCAATCAGGCGTGGCAGAGGCGGCTGGAAACGGCTGGAAGCGGCCATTTCCAGGAGTCGGGAGGGCGCGAGGCGTGACGTCACGGCCCGCTGGACGACACCCCTTACACCCCCCTCCACACACACACCCACCCTCCTCACTTGACCTGGAACTCGCTGGAAGCTTGTGTTTTTTTTTCTTCTTTTTTATCTCCTGGTCACATCAAGAGATCCGTTTAGCTCGTTTTTTTTTTTTTATAAGGGACGCCAGGCGCTGGAACGCTGCTGAGTGGGGGTGGTGAAGGGGGACAAAAAAAAAAATAGGCACCCTATTTGTGGTTCTTGTCTCCCCTACTGTGTGTGACAGACATTAGGTGGAAATGATGTGGAATTTGCTGGATAAACACGTCGCCAGGCCTGTTTTGCATGTCTTTCTTGACCATTCCCAGACGCGCTCATGGGTACTTGCATCCCGTTTTCCTCTTCGACGGGGGTGTGGGAAAACTTTACGTTTTCTCTCTTCCAATTCGGGGGGAGTCTTCGTAATATTTGGCGTCTTCTTCTTATCATATATTTGCAAAGGTCTCATTCCTTGATGTGTTTTAAGGATTGGCATGAGGAAGGGCGTTTTACATACTCCTTGAGACAATTTGAAGAACAGTTCTTGGAGACTTACATCCCGCTTTCCATGGAAACCCACGTTTTCAGTTCTTGGAGACTTACATCCCGTTTTCCATGGAAACCCACGTTTTCAGTTCTTGGAGACTTACATCCCGTTTTCCATGGAAACCCACGTTTTCAGTTCTTGGAGACTTACATCCCGTTTTCCATGGAAACCCACGTTTTCAGTTCTTGGAGACTTACATCCCGTTTTCCATGGAAACCCACGTTTTCAGTTCTTGGAGACTTACATCCCGTTTTCCATGGAAACCCACGTTTTCAGTTCTTGGAGACTTACATCCCGTTTTCCATGGACACCCACGTTTTCAGTTCTTGGAGACTTACATCCCGTTTTCCATGGACACCCACGTTTACTCTTGTCTTCCCGTTAATTTGTTTAATCCGCGCGAATCTTAATAAGTTTATGGTGGTCCTGTACGATTTATCGCCATAGTCTTATAATCCATCGTACGTAGAATTGACTCTTTGAAAGCCACTACGGTAGTGAGTTGAACGAGAGATACAGAGAGAGAGAGAGAGAGAGAGAGAGAGAGAGAGAGAGAGAGAGAGAGAGAGAGAGAGGTGAAAAACAGGAGGATAGGAGGAGAAAGAGAGGGGTAAGGAAGAGGAGGAGGAGGAGGAGGAGGGTGAAAAAGTGAGAGAGACCGAAGGAAGGGGGGAGAGAGAGAGAGAGAGAGAGAGAGAGAGAGAGAGAGAGAGAGAGAGAGAGTGAAAAACAGGAGGATAGGAGGAGAAAGAGAGGGGTAAGGAGGAGGAGGAGGAGGAGGAGGGTGAAAAAGTAAGAGAGAGACCGAAGGGAGGAGAGAGAGAGAGAGAGAGAGAGAGAGAGAGAGAGAGAGAGAGAGAGAGAGAGAGAGAGAGAGTGAAAAACAGGAGGATAGGAGGAGAAAGAGAGGGGTAAGGAGGAGGAGGAGGAGGAGGAGGGTGAAAAAGTAAGAGAGAGACCGAAGGAAGGAGAGAGAGAGAGAGAGAGAGAGAGAGAGAGAGAGAGAGAGAGAGAGAGAGAGAGAGAGAGAGGCACTGTGGAATTTGGCACCGGCCACGGCTCCCTGACGCGGTGCCAGGGTTCGGACGGGAGATCGGAACAAGAAATGAGGGAAATATGAGGCAACTCCTTCCGGCCTCTCCCGCTGACCGGCCAGCACCACTATACAACACACGCTGGAGGGGAGGAGACCCGCGTCTTCGTGGGGTGATGCTGTGGGGAGATACCCGGTGATTAAGGGCGAAGAGCGCAGCTGGAGAGCTCTGTTGTGGGGAGATTTAGGGTGATTACTTGAGCAAAACGTGATGGAGGGACTCATGTAGGAAGAATTTATGTAGAGGGAGGGAGAGAGGGGGAAAAAAAAGAGAGGAAGAAGTGGAACATTGAAGACAGAAAGTGGGAGGGAGGAGAAAAAAAAATCGATATTTACGAGTTTTGTTTTTGGTGTTGGTGGGAGGCGATGGGCTGTGCTGAACTTAGGAGAAGATGTTTATTTGTCTTTAGGTGGATATGAGTGTCGCAATGTTGTGAAAACTCTCGCTACGGGGAAATTCCACTCGTTGAGATGTGATGGTGGTGGTGGGTGAGGGGGGGAGTTTGGTGTGTCTGAAATTCACCAGAAAGGTGGGTTGGGGTCGGGGGTAGAGAGAGAGAGAGAGAGAGAGAGAGAGAGAGAGAGAGGAGAGAGAGAGAAAAAGAGGTGTTTGGGCATTTTCCTTTTCGTTTGGCTCTGCTTAAAGATATTCCGATACAAACGAAGCTCAAGCAGCCACTGCTTGAACATGCGCGGCTCCGACAGACCGCTGTGCGCTCCGCGAAATGTAGGTGGCAAGTAAAGAATCCTATGACGCCCCGGTAGTCACCCACGTCCTACGATGTATCACTACTAAAGCCTTTATGTTGGTTTGGTCGGAGGTGCGCACTGGAGAAGTATATGGTCGCACTTAGAGGTAGATAGCCCCTCTATCATCTATGGTAAGAACTTCTGGTCTGTCGGCCAGCGAACATTGCTGGAGACTACCATGTGTGGCGCTGGGCCCAGGGGATCATCAGGGAGGACGACGTGCCCAAACCTCGTGGCTTCACTGTGGGGTACAAGATGCTGCGGGTCTCATGATGTGGAGGTGGAAGAGGCTGGACTAATTCGTACACACACATACATTCATACACACGCACACGTGCGCGTGTGCACGCATACTTGCACACTGCAAGTTCCCACACAAGCATAAACAAGTAAACCATACAAAATCATACGTATAATACGTATCTATACGTATATATACGTATACATATATATTTGTATACGAGTCGATGGGCCATTTCTTCGTCTGTTTCCTGGCGCTACCTCACTGACGCGATATCCAGCGAGTACGTATAATAAAAATAACATATATATATATATATATATATATATATATATATATATATATATATATATATATATATATATATATATATATATAATATTTATTTATGAGGCGACATGCACTAAGATATACAAACACACACACACACACACAGAGGACGGGCGAGCAAGCTGTCAGTCGACCATTGTCAGGGGCGTCCCACGACGGAAGGGAAGGGAGAGGAAAAATAAGAGAGCTGTCACAGTCCCCGTCGCAGTATAGTGTCCCTCGATTATCCGCACGGTGCCAGAAGAGACGCCTAGTTATCCGGACACCCTCCGATCGAAGGGTCGTTATCTGAAATGCAGAAGGCGAGGCCGTTACTCGTTATCACAGGATGGTAATAATACTATGGTAATGGTAACGGTCATTACCAAGAGTTGTGTGTTACGTTATGGTATGGGAAATGTAACGCTAACAGGCTCGAATCCCGGTCGCGGCAATCGGTCCACAGTTCACCCAACGGTTCATCATCCTCCCCTTAACGGCTGGTCGATAAATTCAGTTCCTGACACAGGGTAGAATATATATATATATATATATATATATATATATATATATATATATATATATATATATATATACACATAGCATTGAATAGGTAGCCCGTGTCGTCTCATCTAATATACCTAAAAAGACAAATTTTTCCGTAATAAGAATAAATGAAATCAAACACATGCAATCTATATATAAATTCCTGAATGTATATATAAGCGACTAAAAGCCAACACTTTAACTCGACTGTAAACAGGACGTAAAAAAAAAAAAAACGATAAAAACTCCCTACACGACTGTAAACAGAGAGTAAAACTCCCCAACACGACTGTAAAAAGAGAGTAAAAGAATGAACCAAAGAAACTCCCTATCATCATCGTCATCATCATCATCTGTTTCTTGAAACTGAGTTTCGTCCGTCGAAACGAAGCTGAGACGGACGCCAGACTAGCTGACTGACGGGCACCAGTGTCAATGGATGAGGTCATAAACGCCCCGTGTAATTGTGAACCAATTCCCCGAACTGGTCATTAATTAGCCGACTGGATGACGAGCCTTGGAAGGTCCTCGGAGGCGGCCTGGACCTCCGGACACGAGCAGCTGATTTGTGGCGGATCTCTCCTGGTAGCTCCTTCGGGAGGGGATTAGTGACGGTGAAGGAGGCGCCGAAGGGGAACCCCTTCTCGAGATTTGGCGCGCGAGCGCGTACGCTTCTTCCTTCGGCAGGTGACCTTTATCTGTGGCGGATCTCTCTTGGTGCTCCTTTGGGAGGGGATTAGTGACGGTGAAGGAGGCGCCGAAGGGGAACCCCTTCTCCAGAGGTTTGGCTCGCGAGCGCGTGCGCGTTCGTTCCCCTTTTGCTTCTTCCTTCGGCAGGTGACCTTCATCTGTGGCGGATTTCACTTGGTAGCTCCTCCGGGAGGGGATTAGTGACGGTGAAGGAGGCGCCGACGGGGAACGCCTTCTCGAGTTTTTTCTTTTTTTTTTTTTTGGCGCGCGCGCTCGGGGGCGCTCGTTCCCCTGTGCTTTCTACGGCAGGTGACCTTCTCACTCACACGCCCCATCCCACCTCCTTCCTCCTTCCTTCCCGCGCTGCTTCCTTGCTTGATGAGCTATTTGCCTCAGTACTAATTTACATATATGATACCGCTGACTCGTGAAAATATAAAGATACGAAAAGATTAAAAGTTACAAAATCTCTCTTCTTGAAAATTTTTTTTCTTTAGGTTCGCCTGAGTTTATCGCGTCAGTTGGTCCCTTACTGGTTACTGGTTATCATATCGACACTTACAAGTGTTTAACTACTGAGGTGTTTCCCCTGTGAACCACATCCTCTATCAAGCAATCCGGCGATGCCACTCATAAATAATAAATGATAACAACCACATTACATCTTCGTTTGAATTTGGTGTGCCACGGGTCCTGGCCCTTATGAGATATACTCAGTACTTGTGTGTCTTCGTTGTCTAAGACGCCGTTGAGCACTAGGGGTAACGTAAATCAACGGGTTTAGAAATCATGTAAGCCAATCAAGTGATGTGAATTGCTTTGAATTGCTTGTTAAAGCTCACTGCTTCCTTAATGTGATTAACCCGGAAGAAAAAAGGTCAGAAAAAAATTATACTCCCTTCATGAAGGCACACTTGAGGGCGTAGTTAATGACACGAAAAAAAAAAATATATGTGGTGGAAAACTCCGACGAGAGAGCGAAAGAAAGGAGGAGGGAGGGAAGAAGTAGAGGAGGTTGATAGAAAAATTATAAGAAATGTTTTCGGATTTCCACAATCACACGCTTGCAGGAGCGTCTCTGCCCTATACAAGCATTCAAAACGAGGGGGAAAAAATGTCATAGGGGTTGAAAGGGAAGTCCCTCACATCAGAGGAGAGGGTGAGGGCAAGGTAGAAAAGGTAGAGAGCATCTACCACAGACGATGGAAGCAGAGAAGGGACGACGCGGGTAAGAGGCCAATGGTCAAGTGTGTGTGTGTGCGTGTGTGCGTGTGTGTGTGTGTGTTTGTGTGTGCGTAGATACATAGATAGATAGATAGATAGAGAGACAGACAGATAGATAGATAGATAAATAGATAAACAGATAGACAGAAAGTATGGAGGGGGGGAGAGGTGGTTTAAGAGACAGACTGACAGAATTTCTACCTACGAGTACCTACGGTGAGTGTGTTTTCGTTTTGGCCGTGGGGCACGGACGGAAGGAAGGAAGGAGGAAGAGAGAGAGAGAGAGAGAGAGAGAGAGAGAGAGAGAGAGAGAGAGAGAGAGAGAGAGAGAGAGAGAGGCCAGAAATAATTAGAGTGAGAATAAAGAGTGGTCGTATCGATTAATAGTGGCGTCAGCATCCTCTGGTCGAGGCTGGACACGTTGATGAAGACCTCCACCACCCCCAAGAGGCCTTAACTTTACCAGAGGAGGAAGGGGGTTGATGGTGAAGGGTGGAGGGGAGTCTGACGACGGGTGCCTGGGTGTGTGGTGGTTCGTGGTGGGTGGGGAGTGACAATGGGTGTTAGGGTGTGGTGGTTGGTGGAGGGGGAGTGTGTGATGGTGGGTGTCAGGGTGTGGTGTTCGGTGGTGGCGGAGTGTGTGACGGTGAGTGTCAGGGTGTGGTGGTTGGTGGAGGGGGAGTGTGTGATGGTGAGTGTCAGGGTGTGGTGGTTGGTGGTGGAGGGGGAGTGTGTGACGGTGAGTGTCAGGGTGTGGTGGTTGGTGGAGGGGGAGTGTGTGATGGTGAGTGTCAGGGTGTGGTGGTTGGTGGTGGAGGGAGAGTATGACGGTGAGTGTCAGGGTGTTGTGGTTGGTGATGGTGAGGGGGAGTGACGGTGAGTGTCAGGGGTGTTGTAAGTGGGGGTAGAGGTGTAGTGGGTACCTGTAGGTGGGTATCTAGGTCCCCATACAGTGAGTAAACGAGAAGGGGAAACCCCCAAAATATCTTGATAATGTAAGGGAGTCTTTGAAAAAAGTCACCTTTCCCAGAGGTGTCTATACGTACGAAAAGTGACTAAGGGACGGAGGGATGAACAGATAGAGAGAAGAGGGAGGACAGTTTCCAATCTCTTTCTCGGCGAAAAAAAAGTACCTAATGAAGTAAGGATGAGAAGCACTGCAGCCCTTGATGGGGGGAAAGGGAGCCCCCATGAAGGCCTTGACCCCTTCAGTGGAAGGTGGTGTGGAAAGATGGAGTCCTGGTTTTATTGGGGGAGGATCATAACTGTACGGGCCACGGGAACGGATGCTGAACAAGGCAAAGACATGTTATGGGTCGGTCGTAACTCCTAAGAACGAGAGAAATGGCAAGGGAGAGGGAGGTATAAGGGTGGGGATAGGGAGAGGAGGGAAGGAGAGGGAGGTATAGGGTGGGGATAGGGAGAGGAGGGAAGGAGAGGGAGGTATAGGGTGGGGATAGGGAGAGGAGAGAAGGAGAGGGAGGTATAGGGTGGGGATAGGGAGAGGAGAGAAGGAGAGGGAGGTATAGGGTGGGGATAGGGAGAGGAGAGAAGGAGAGGGAGGTATAGGGTGGGGATAGGGAGAGAAGGGAAGGAGAGGGAGGTGTAGGGTAAGGGGTGGGGAGGAAAGGGATGTCCTTAGGGAGGGTAAGAGGAGAGTATTGGACAGGGAGAGGGAGGAAGGGAGGGAAGACCCCGGAAGGTGGGAGAGAGCGATGCCGTGGGTGAGAAGAATTACAGAGGTGCAGATAGGAAGGTCTGATTCAAACTCAATGGCAAAAGAAAAAAAAAAATGTGTCAATCTTGGAGTTATTCTGTCTCTTCGTTTTCCATGGATTTTTCCAAGAGTGTGATGAGTGGTAAGTCTGTCCACTTCTCTCCTGAAGCCATCACGTCTGTGGGAGGGTTTGGGGGGAGGCCGGGCCCAAGCCTTAAAATATTTAAAGATCCTTAAATTCACTGGTATTATTCCACTCGTTACTTAAACGTCCCTTAATTTAAATGACCTCAAGGAGCGCTCGCTGACCAGAATGAGAATTATTAGTAATGTCAAAAACGTTGAAAAAAAAAAACCGGGGGAAAAAAACTGTATCACACCAACAGTCTATTTCTTTCTTTTTCTTTTCTCGTTTTATTTTCGGATCTGTATTGAGCGAACGCAATTACCTTCCCCAAGGACCCTTTACGAACGGGATTATCCGCTAACTCGCGAGGCTACGAGGTCGCCTTGAAATCACTGGACCCATCAGTCCATAATCTCCTCTTTTAACCTGACGTAACAAAGACAAAAAAGGAAAGAAAGAAGAGAGTGTGCATGTGTACTACCGTCCAGTCTGTAGTACTGTAACGTAGAGGTGTCCTTCGTCTGTAACACATGGTGCTGTAACGAGACGAGGAGAGGTCTCCAAACGCCCACCACCCCCTCTAACTACCTCGTTCTCTCGACTGGAAATATAGTTTGTATTATTAGTTATTCATTTTATAGGCTGCCATATCCCCAGCGGTGAGTATATGGTGTGGATGAGTTAGGAGTGGAGGAAGTTATATGATTAGGGATTCTAATAAGAGTGGAGGGCAAGAGAGGGTTAATTAATGAATTATTGATACTGTATTGAGGGCCCGTATCTACAGTGGGGCTCATTATTTCATTCTTTTTCTTTTTTTTCGTTCATCTCTGTTTTTCTATCCTTCTCTGCTTTTCCTGTCCTTATTCTTCTATTTCCTCTCTTTCTCCTGCTTCTCTTGGGACGTTGGATTCTCTCTCTCTCTCTCTCCTTCCTTCTTCAGTCTTGGAATATTCTTTTTTCTTTCTTCTTCTTCTTCTTGTCTCTTCGTGTTCCTTTATACTGAAATTCCCAAGAGCCAGACCAGAGCGAGGGAAGGTGCGTCAGTACAGATGATTTTCGAAGTTCCAACGATCGCGCTCCTCTTCTGCTTCGCTCGTTCGGACTCCCCCTCCCGAGATAGACAGACAGACAGATATAGACAGAGCAATTTTTTCCACCGTCTAATCCACCAGAGTACCGTCAGTTCCTGTCTAATAACCAGCGACCCACGCCCCCGACGGTCCCTTACCACCCTGACTTCTCTCCCTCACTCCCTTCTCTCTCTCTCTCTCTCTCCCTCCCTCCCTTCCTCTCTCTCCCTCCGCTAGACCTCCTCTCCTCTCGGGCGGGGTTGGGTCGGCTCGGCCGCCGCCCGAACCATCGGGTGACCATTACCGGAGCGAGTTCTTTAGCGCCAGCCGAGTCGAAGATAATTTTTAATACGTCTCCCAGATAACAATGGGTCCAGACGGAGGCCTCCCCGATAAACTGAACTCGAATTCGGCCATACGGGAAGGAGGACGGAAGCGAGAAGAAAACGCTTTTCATTATGGCGTTTTAGAGAAGGGAAGAGAGAGAAAGAGAGAGAAGGGGTGTGGACGGGAATGGAGGAGGGGAGCAAAGGGGAAGGGAGGGAGGAAGGCCGGCAGCTTGATGACAGAAGATCCTGTCCGTAAAATCTATACATAATTTGCTTTTTTTTTTTATATATAAGAAAGATCCTAGATTACTCAGGACCGCTTATTCATCTCACCAGCATAATAGGAACGTCCATAGATCACAGACACCAGGAATGACTCAAGATGGTTACTCAAGACACTGATGAACAAGGCCCATTTATATACGTCACGATCCGAAAACACCAGTCGTAAGTCGCGTTTCACAAACACCAGTCGTAAGTCAAGTTTAAAAAACATCAGACGTAAGTCGCGTTTCACAAACACCAGTCGTAAGTCGAGTTTAAAAACATCAGACGTAAGCCACGTTTAACCAACACCAGACGTAAGTCAAGTTTAAAAACACCAGACGTAAGTCGTGTTTGATAAACACCAGTCGTAAGTCAAGTTTAAAAACACCAGACGTAAGTCGCGTTTCACAAACACCAGTCGTAAGTTTAAAAACACCAGTCGTAAGTCGGGTTTGATAAACACCAGTCGTAAGTCGCGTTTCACAAACACCAGTCGTAAGTCAAGTTTAACTAACACTAGTTATACGTCACGATTAACAAACATGTGTTATACGTCACAAGTTCTACGTCACGATTAACAATTACCAGTTATACGTCACGACTAACAAACACGTGTTATACGTCACTAATCATACGTCACAATCAGTTATACGTCAAACAGAAAGTAATGACTCTTTGGTAAAGATATATCTTGCTTCAAAATCCCTCCAAACACGATCTAATTCCATCTTTTGAGGGAGTGTTGGAGGGAGGAGGGTTGTAGAGAAGAGCATGAAGTATTCCAATGTCTGTGTGTTTATGTTGTTAATCAGGTCTTCTCAAACTGTGGCTCGAAGATTATCTGAAAAGATGGTCCGCGGAAGAAGCCAGTATTAATTCAAATAGACACCCATCACTGACGAAAGAAAATATTACCGATATTGCGCTTCGACTTAAGAAAATATCGTACAGATATATGTTTATCTGTCGCGGAATCGTGCGTCTGCCACGCCAACCACGTTGCCAAAATAAAAGATGACATTATCATACCGGATTAGGTAAGCAGGACGGGATGATGCTCCTCCCCCAACAGACAAGGAAATGGACTACTCCTAAAATTCTTCACCAGGTGCTAGAAATGGTTTCGAACTCCCTCCCGCCTATAGATTCCAAGGATTGTATAGGGTGGAAGACCCCTTCCCTCTCTATAAGTCGACGCTCTCGTTTATCTCTACCCATCGAACCCCCTTCTCTACTCCCTCCCTCTCGACTCCTTCATTAATAATTTCTGGGGCTTAATATATTTTCTTTCTCCACACATCTCCTTGTATGGAGTCGATGTAGTCCTTACTGTAGTCGCTGTAGTTGTAGGAGGTGTTCCTAGCGTTCTCAATATTATTGTCTTATACACCTACTGTAGTTATATATATATATATATATATATATATATATATATATATATATATATATATATATATATATATATATATATATATGTGTGTGTGTGTGTGTGTGTGTGTGTGTGTGGAATGTATTAACTGTATGGACAGGGCAATAGAGGATAAATCCTAATACTTTACTACAACACTATACGCCTAACGTGCATTATATCACTGTATACCTACTCAACACTAGGATATCATACACCACAACACCATAAATACGATCAGGTGTTTTGACACCATACAAAAACCCACACCACTTGTCACCATAAAACCACCATACATCAGCACATCACAGAACCAGAACACACTGTCACCACACACCTTTGGTGTAATGTCGTGTATATCACTATACACGACAACACCCTACAGCCAAAATGTACGAGAATATTATACACCTGCAGTATACTGGGAGACCATACAAGTATACACAAGGACACCATACACCAAGCATACACTAGGCCATCATACCTCCAGATGACACCATTGACTCCACACACAAAGACACAGGCCACCATACGAAAGCCACCATACATCTACAGTATATAAGGGTACCATACACCCTCCATACACCATAAAACCATACTCGGACACTATACATAGACGAGGCTTCATACATAAAGTGGGCAGCATACAGAGGGCACTATAAAAGAGGTACCAGACATAAAGCACCATACATGGGGCCCAGAGAGCATCGGAGAGGAAACACCATATATAGGAGGTACCATACATGGGGTACCATACAGGAGGTACCATACACGGGGTACCATACAGGAGACACCAAACACAGGGTACCTTACAGAAGGTGCCATACACAGGGTACCATACAGAAGGCGCCATACACGGGGTACCATACAGGAGGCACCATACACGGGGTACCTACCATACAGGAGGCACCATAAACGGGGTACCTACCATACAGTAGGCACCATACACGGGGTACCTACCATACAGGAGGCACCATACACAGGGGTACCATACACTTGACACTGTGGTGGGGGGACAAGACACACAAGCTGGGCTAGTCTCTCCACCCGCAACGCCTTTGTCTTAGTCTCTCACCAGATGGTGCTTGAGTCCTGAAGCCGCCCTCTTGTCCTGCTCCTCTCCCACTCTCCCTCCCTCTCACCCACCTCCTCTTCCCCCTCCTCCCTCCTCCTCCCGTCCCCTCTTCCCAAACTCTTTCCTCCTCCTCCTCCTCCTTCTCCTCCGCCTCCTCCCTTGGATCCCTCTCCCGTGTAAAAATTTAGATAATTATGGACGCAAATATATATATATATATATATATATATATATATATATATATATATATATATATATATATATATATAT
This sequence comes from Panulirus ornatus, assembly GCF_036320965.1. Lineage (NCBI taxonomy): Eukaryota > Metazoa > Arthropoda > Malacostraca > Decapoda > Palinuridae > Panulirus > Panulirus ornatus. Next base: position 12,416,298 of record NC_092292.1, on the reverse strand, counting down.
ATACACACACACTTGATCGCCGTTTCCCTCGTCATCGAGGTGGTGCCAGGAAACAGACGAAGAGAGACCCATCCACTCATATACACAAATATATACATGCACACCCATACACGCACATGTAAATACAAATATATATATATATATATATATATATATATATATATATATATATATATATATATATATATATATATATATATATGCACATATACATCCATATACATTGATACACATGTACATATTCATACCATCCGTGATGTAGCGGTAAGCGTTGCTGGTGCATCCACGGGCCGCCCTAGGTCGAGAACGCATAAGTTGGAATCCTGGCTAAGACAGTCGGTCCACAGTCAACCCAGCTGTTCATCCTCCCTAGGGGTTGATCGATAAACTGGGTACCTGGCGTAGGCTAGCGCATATATATATATATATATATATATATATATATATATATATATATAGAGAGAGAGAGAGAGAGAGAGAGAGAGAGAGAGAGAGAGAGAGAGAGAGAGAGAGAGAGAGAGAGAGAGAGAGAGAGAGAGAGAGAGAGAGAGAGAGAGAGAGGCGCTAGTGAGTGATGTATAAGGCACGTGAATGATGAATAATGCAAATGAGCAAAATGTATAAGGCACGTACCCATGACAGTGTTACCACTCCGAGGTCAGACAGACACCAACCAGCATCGCCAACGAATGCCCTACCTTCGGGTTGGAACATGAATGGTGAACTGAATTATTCACTGGTCTCGTATTTACAGATAAACATTTCTTTCAGTAAACACCCTGAAAGCACTTCAGTTGAGGAAGTCTGGGTTGAGAGAGAGAGAGAGAGAGAGAGAGAGAGAGAGAGAGAGAGAGAGAGAGAAATATGTATATATTTTTTTCTTTTTTTATACTATTCGCCATTTCCCAAGTTAGCGAGGTAGCGTTAAGAACAGACGACAGGTCCTTTGGGTGAATATCCTCACCTGGCCCCTTCTCTGTTCCTTCTCTTGGAAAACTAAAGAAAAAAAAACGATAGGGGAAGATTTCCAGTCCCCCCGCTCCCTTCCCTTTTAGTCGCCTTCTACGACACGCAGGGAATACGTGGGAAGTATTCTTTCTCCCCTATCCCCGGGATTATATATATATATATATATATATATATATATATATATATATATATATATATATATATATATATATATATATATTCAAAATCATGTTTGAAATGTTTCATATCAGTCCGTCATCAAACTACTCGTTCAATAATAATCACTAAGTTAAAATAGTTTTCCCTTAATATCTCACATTTCTATTGACATTTCTAGACATAGAAAACGAATTAGAATAATTTTTTTCTTGCTTTCCATTCGTCGATTCTGAAAAGAAAACGATTAACAACTGGCATAAGTCTATTGACGGAGAGCCCGTATCCCCTACACTTCCAGAAAGACACCCCCCCCTCACCGCGCACCTCCGTCAATTTCCCTCTCTCTCTCTTTCACACACACACAAAAAAAAAAAAAAAAACATTTATATAATAGCGAATAATCTGGGCGAAATGAGAGCCAGAGGAGAGAGAGAGAGAGAGAGAGAGAGAGAGAGAGAGAGAGAGAGAGAGGAAGCGTGACCCACCCCAACCAAAGCTCGCCCTATTTCCCCTCTCTCTCTCTCTCTCTCTCTCTCTCTCTCTCTCTCTCTCTCTCTCTCTCTCTCTCTCTCTCTCCCCAAAAATATAGCGAATAATCTGGGCGAAATGAGAGAGCCAGAGGAGAGAGAGAGAGAGAGAGAGAGAGAGAGAGAGAGAGAGAGAGAGAGAGAGAGAGAGAGAGAGAGAGGAAATGTGACCCACCCCCCAACCAAAGCTCGCCCTATTTCCTCTCTCTCTCTCTCTCTTTTTGTGGTGATTAATGAGGCTGTTGGACAATGGCGACATCTTGCGGTCAGTAATGGCTGGCGGAAGGATTTTTCGGGCCCGGGATGAAGGCAGGCGGCGTCGGCGGGATCGGCGACATCGGCGGGAAGCGGCCAAAACGATAAACACGTCGACCAATCGGCGTCGGAGCCTCTGAATGATATCGCCCAGTTGGGCCCGCCGGTCATTAGCGCGCACGGGCCCAGCGCGCTGGGCTGTCACCAAAAAAAAACCCATGTAATAAAAGGGAGAGAAAATAAAAAAAAGAGGGAAGGAAATATTAATGAAAATGTGCAAATGGGAGCAGCGCTATTAGACGCGCCCTCGTGGTGTAAGAGTGGAGGAGGGAGTGAGGGGATGGGGTATTGCTAGATGGGGAGGTGGGGAAGAAGGAGGAGGAGGAGGAGGGCGCCCGGATGTGCGCGTGTGAGATGTGTTTACTTTGAGGAGCAGAGTGGCTACGGGCGTAATATGAATAATAATAATAATAATAATAATGATAATAATACTAATAATAATAATAATAATAATAACATTACCTTTATTATTGATAATGATGATAATATACGGAATGATGATAATGCGATGCTTGGGAATAATTGTAGAAATTATGATCGCAATGATGGTAATAATAATGATAATGATTATAATAATGATAAAAGAACTTTCATACTTATTCGCCGTTTCTCCCTACTGGTGTTAGTAGCGCCAGGAACAGATGAATGAAGGCTGCATTTCTTCATATCCATTCCCCAGCTGTCATGCGTAATGCACTGAAACCACACAGCTCACTAACCATATCCAGACGCAACGTAATTTCCATGGTTTCTCTTGGCTACTTCACACGCTCTGGTTCAGTACACTGACAGCACGTCGACCCCTGTATACCATATAGTTCCAATTTACTCTATCCCGTGCACGCCTCTCACCCTCCTGCATGACCAGGCCCCGATCACAGAAAAGGTTTTTCTCTTCATCCTTCCATCTCCATTTGGTCTTCCCCTTTCTCATTGACTCCTCCACTTCTGATACATATATCCTCTTTGTCAACCTCTCCTCACTTATTCTCTCCATTAATGATAACAACAACAACAACAACAACAATAATAATAATAATAATAATAATAATAATAATAATAATAATGAAAATAATAATAATAATGATAGTAATAGTAATGATAATGTCAATAATGATAATAAGGATAATAATAATGATATCAATAATAACAATAATAATAATGATAATAATAATGATAATAATGACAGTAATAATAATAATATCAATAATAGTAATAATATTTTTTCATACTTGTTCGCCGTTTCCCGAGTCAGAGATGAAGCGCTTCATTCGTTCACATCCACTCTCTAGATTTAATGTACAATGCACCGAAAACCAGGACCCTCGATCCTTAACCAAGCCTTATAGACTTTTCTCTGGTCTTCCCCTGACCATTTTGTGTCCCTTGATTCAACCTATTGACAGCATATCGCCCCCTGTATACCACATCGTTCCAATTGTCTTATCCTATTCCCACCCTTCACACTCCAGCATCATCCTCCCACTATCAGCCCCCCTAACCATTACCATCACCCACACCATCACACCTCCCCACCATCACCATCACCCACACCATCACACCACCCCACCATCACCATCACCCCCCCATCACCACCACCACCATTCCCCCCCCCCCCCTTAGGATACGTCACGACGCCGTGTATTGATTACTAATTTGTTGTCCATTTAAATGAATCGGATGACGTCAGACGGTGTCGTTATGTCGTGATGGATCACCGGTGACGTCACTGGGACCTCGGCTGGGTGAGGGGAGGGAAGAGGAGGGACACCGGAGGGGACGGAGGAGTAAAGGGAGGGAGGGTGTGGGGGTAGAGAGGGCTGGGGGAGCTGCGAGAGATTACGGCATCAAAGAGCAATAGAAAAATGAAGTAAAGAATATATATATATATATATATATATATATATATATATATATATATATATATTACATAAATATATATATATATATATATATATATATATATATATATATATATATATATATATATACATACAGAGAGAGAGAGAGAGAGAGAGAGAGAGAGAGACAGACAGACAGACAGACAGAGAGACAGACAGACAGACAGACAGAGACAGACAGACAGACAGACAGACAGACAGGCAGATATCAAAACTACGTTTTTTCTATACAATTTAACAATAAATCGTCAAATTATGCTTTCGACGCATCGAAAAGAATATCATTCTTATCGTAGAAGCTACGACAATGTTGGCAATGCCAACAGCAGACCCCCCACGTCATGTGTGGGGGGTAGTGTTGGCACTGGAGCCACAGTGCCAACAATCACGAGTCTTAGTGGTGGCAGTGGTAATAGTGGCACCACCTACCACAGTGGTGGTAGGCGGTGGTGGTACTGACACCACTACCACCACCACATCTGTTGGAAAGACCAACATTTACCAGCCCTTCGATGCCCATTGCCCAAAACCACCCACCAGTCGCCCACCACCCACCGTCATCACCACCCACCAACCATCACCCACCACCCACCATCCACTTTACCACCCACCAATTGCCCACATCCCATCTTACCACCCACCTTCCATCACCCACCACCATTACCACCCACCATCCACCCACCGCCCACCTTACCACCCACCACCCTTTCGTCCGCCATCCTTCGTCTTCGTCACTTTTTTGCCCTCGTCCGTTTTCATGCGACTAGATCGCTCATAGAAGCTTTATGTCCACGTCACACACACACACACACACACACACACACACACACACACACACACACAAGTACACACACGCGCGGGCGCGCGCCTCAAAGCCCCGTCCAAGCGTATCTTATTCGCCCAACTTGTCCCAAAACAACTCTAGTTTTACG
>NC_092292.1:12378995-12401495 GCF_036320965.1 Panulirus ornatus | reverse complement strand
TTAAAATATACAAGGCACGTGAAGGAAAGGGAGAGGGGGGGGGAAAGAATTCCCTAATACGCAACGATACTTGGCTATGATGAAATGTGCTAAGACTCCGAGATCTATGATCAAGTGCCTCCTTCCAGAGTTATTTGCGTCTCGTACCGCCGGCGGCAGGCAGGCGCGCACACAGAACTCCGGCGGAGACCCAGTTCTGTATCACCACCACCAGCGGGAGGAGGAGGAGGTTGGGAGGTGAGGGGGGCCAGGCAAAGGTCGAGACCCATCAATGGACTCGCCTTGACAATATAGAAAACGGAAGGATGGTTGGGAGGGGGTTGTGTGGTGTGTGGAAAACGGGGTAGAAGAAGAAGAAAAGAGAGAGAGAGAGAGAGAGAGAGAGAGAGAGAGAGAGAGAGAGAGAGAGGAAAATGGAGTCTCGGGTGCAACATGAAGTGCGACAAGGTGTGTGTGTGTGTGTGTGTGTGTGTGTGTGTTGATGACCCCCACCGAAAGAAAACGGCAGAATTAAAAGGGTCCGTTTCCCACATTAGTGCCTGATGCTATAGCCTTGTAATGTCGCGCGGGCTTTACATTTCTCGCGTTCGGATGGCCACGTTCAGCCTCCTGCAGCAGTAGCGCTTTGCAGTCTCTCCTCCTCCTCCTGCAGGAGGGTGAGGAGGTGAGGTGGGGTGGGTGGGTCAGAGAGAGAGAGAAAGAGAAAGAGAGAGAGATAGATATCTCCTGGAAAATGGTGTATGTATTGTTGTTGTGTCTTTTCTTCTCCATAATCTTTCTCAAGTTCATTTGCAGACGCGAGTTTCATATTAGTTACGTATGTATTATCCTCAGTCGGTCGGGAATGGAGGGTGTGTGTGTGTGTGTGTGTGTGTGTGTGTGTGAGGGGGAAGGAGGGGGGGAAATAAGAGAGTCTGAGCTGGAAATGTATTCATGCGAAGGGAAAGTTTCCTTCCCCCCCGCCAAGTCGCAGCCACTGTTGGGGTATCAGAACGAAGGTGCCAACCAGTCCTTTTGTTGAGAAATGTTGGATCCAATCCTCTCGACCACCCCCCTCACACACACACACACACACACACACCCTCATCTCATTTGGATATTTCTCCTTTAGCGCGTCGTTTCATATACTTTTCAGCAAGCGTCATTAACCTACGTGCTAAATAAACACACCTGCGTGGTGTCACCCTTGCAGCCCGAGGTCGCAAGGCCTGCTGTAGGAGCCCCCGCGCGCCACGGGGTTACGACGCTCTGCCGACCGGTGGTCGATGATATTAATTTAAGAAGAATGGTGGTGGGGCAGAGACAGAGTTTACAGTTTTAAATATTGGATTTTAATCGTGATGCCGGTCGGGGTTTCAGGTGGTACTCTTCTCAGGGCCTGATTAATATGTATGGACCCCAGGCCCGCCATTAAGGAACCCAGCGCCGCGTCCGCGTCCTTGCACACGGCCCAGGCAAGAGCTCCGGAAACGCTCTCTCGACACGGACACGGACGCCGCCTCCCGCCGCCGCCGCCGCCGCCTCCTCCCGCCGCCCTTCCTACCTACCTTCCTCCCTCCTCCTCCTAGCGAACACAGGTGGTCCAGGGATGCTCTAACGTACACAGGTATTGAGGGCTGCTTATCCCCCTCCCGTAGGAGATGTCAGCGAGGGCGATGTATGGTGATGTATCTCCGTCTTCTGCCCGGTGTATGGGACGGAGACATCTGCTGGAGGAGGAGGAGGAGGAGGAGGAGGAGGGGCGTATCCCTATACAGAGGGGAGACCAACCAACCCCCGCCCCTCCACCATCCTCACCCATACCAACCCCTTCCTCTCCCTCCTCCCCTGACCCGATGCCACTCATGCATGTTGGCATTTCCAGCGATGCTCCGTCATGTGATTGATCTCTGCATGATACAAATGCGCGGCGGCGCTTGTGTCCCTCTGGCTCCCAGCCCGACCATGACATTTGTGTGTGTGTGTGTGTGTGTGTGTGTTGGGGGGGGGGGGTGGTTGCTGAGGGGAGGGAGGGAAAAATGATAGAGAGAGAGAGAGAGGGAGAGAGAAGGGGGGTAGTAGAGCTGAAATTATATAGACCTTTCCCCCTCTCCCCCCCCAAGCCACACCCCACCTCTCTCTCTCTCTCTCTCTCTCTCTCTCTCTCTCTCTCTCTTTCTCTCAGTTATTGGATGTTCAAGTGATACCGGATGAGTATCGATTCCTAATCAAAAGACGCTTCAAAATGCGACGTGTATGTATTCTCTCAGATTGGCCAAGAGTCTCTCTCTCTCTCTCTCTCTCTCTCTCTCTCTCTCTCTCTCTCTCTCTCTCTCTCTCTCTCTCACTCCCTACCTACCTAGGTACCTATCCCCTTACGTCTAGACGGGTAGGCGGAAATCGAGTGGATTGCCCTCCCATTAATGGCGACAACGCCCTTAATTCTTTTGGGAGAGGAGAGGGAAGGGAAGGAGGGGCGGCTGGGCTCTCCTCCTCCTCCTCCTCCTCCTCTTTCCCCTCCTTCCCCACCCCCCCACCCTCCACCCACCCACCCCCCCAAAAAAAAAACTACCGCCAGGCGACTGAAATAAGATGATGACAATTGAAGAAGCATATACGAGCGAGAGTGTTTCAATTTTTGTTTGTCCACTTCTTCATTTTAATGGAGTAGGGGCTCGAGGGCCCCCTCCCGCTGCGTTCCAATTTCGACCCTTGAGGGGCGGAGGAATACGGGCGATTTTGATTAATATTAACAATCGGTTTAAAATCCAGGAGGCGAGAGAGGGGACCAAGGTGCCAGAAGAAGAGGGAGGGAGGGAAGGAGGAGGGGGTGGGTTAGGGGGTTGGATGGGGGGGGGAGAGGAGTCAGGGGAAGGGGTACAGCATCAGGGTTGGGGGAAGGGGTAGCCAAGGAGTGTGGAAGGGTTAACGTGGAGAGGAAGGGGGTGGGGGAAGGAGAAGACAGGGTGTGGGGTAGTGGAGGGGGTAACGTGTTGCAGGGAAGGGGTTAACCAGAGGGTGGGGAAAGGGGCACGTAGGCTAGGGGGAAGGGGTAACGTCGGACAGGGGGAATGGGTAACGTCGGACAGGGGGAAGGGGAGGGGGATGCTTTGGTTGGTCAGACACGGGGAGAGGAGGTAGTGAGGTAGACGTTGAGACAGAGGGGAGGAAGATGCAGGGGGTGAAGACGTGCGCTGAGACAGAGGGGAAGAAGATGGAGGAGTGAAGACGTGCGCTGAGACAGAGGGGAGGAAGAAGCAGGGGTGAAGACGTGCGCTGAGGCAGAGGGGAGGAAGGTGCAGGAGTGAAGACGTGCGCTGAGACAGAGGGGAGAAATCATTAACTATGGAGAGAGAGAGAGAGAGAGAGAGAGAGAGAGAGAGAGAGAGAGAGAGAGAACGAACCTCCGTGATGTGGTGGTCAGCGTTGCTGACCATGAGTCAGCACGAGCCAACCCGAGGTCGGACACCACATGGGTTCAGGTCCTGGACATGGCAGTCGGCCTACACCCAACCCAGGTGTTCATCCTCCCCCTCGGGGCTGGTCGATAGATGGTCACCTGGCCTAGGCTGGTGTGTGTGTGTGTGTGTGTGTGTGTGTGTAGGAATAAAATCATGGTACATGCAAGGTTATAAGAAAAGGGACAATTGTCTCCGTATCGCACAAAGAGAAGGAGGAGAAGAAGAAGAAGGAGAAGAAGAAGAAGAAGAAGAAGAAGAAGAAGAAGAAGAAGAAGAAGAAGAAGACCACATAAGACCCACAGTGGCGCTCTGAGACAACGAACCTAGACGCCTCTCGTGAGGCTTAAGCCTTTTACGAAGGTCACCTCGCAATAAAAACATAAACACACACACACACACACACACACACACACACACACAGAATCGAGTGGATGACAGAAGAGTTGGGAGAAAGCAAACGAGGTGTTCGGAGGAGGTGTTCGCCCGCCCGGACAATTAAACAAGAACAAGTGGGAGGTAAGAGTGAAGGAAAATCCTCACAATGTCTGCAAGGACAAAAACAAAAACAAAAAAAGAAAAAAGAAATACGCCAATATGAGGACAGAGACAGGGAAGAGAGGTGTGAATAGAGAGGTTGTGGTGAGAGGAAAATTGAGAGAGGGGGGGAGAATAGGGAGAAGAATGGGGGTGGGGTTGTGGAGGAGTGAGAGGGGAAGCAGGAGGAGGAGGAGGGTGGTGTGTGTGGGGATGGGGGTAATAATTAGAGTGTGGTATAAAATGTAAATTTGAGAGTCAGTAATGTGTTCACGCCTTAAGGTAACTGTGTGAAGTGTGGACGGGCCCAGGAAAGGGATCGGCCCCTTCTCTCAGCTGATGATGGCTGGTGATAGTGGTGGTGGTGATGGTGATGGTGATAGTGGTGGTGATAGTGGTGGTGGTGGTGTTGGCTGTGCTCAGTGGGGAGGAGAACGAGCTGTTAATAGTGCAGTAACCTAAGATCTCCCAAGCCAATTGTTAGGTAGACGTGAGGAACGAGGGTGAATAGTGATGGTGATGGTGTTAATTAATGGTGATTTATGGCGGTCCGTGGTTGTGGATGGTGATGATTATGACGATGGTGTTCATCGATGATGGTGATGGGTGGGGATGGTGGTGAAAAAGTGATGGTGAGTGGTGGTGATGATGGTGATCGGTGTGGTGATGGTGATAAAAACGTGATGGTGAGTGGTGGTGATGATGGTGATAAAAACGTGATGGTGAGTGGTGGAGATGGTGGTGATCGGTGGTGTTAACGGTGATAGTGATGACAGCGACGACTGGTGGTGATGAATAGTGTGTCTGATGGTGACTGGCGATGACTGGTGATGGTGACCGCTGGTGATGATGGATGTACCAAGTGGTGACGATAATGCTTTTGATGGTGATGGAAGATTGTGACAGTGGCGGGTATCAATAATGATGGTGACTATGACGCTAATGATGATGATGGTGACTGATGGTGATAATAAGGAGAATTACGGTGACGATTATGATGACATTGTGCTGACGATAGTAGATAATAATGATGGTGATGATAGTGACGGGCTGTGGTGATAATGACCCATGGTGAAAGTAATGATAATGCCCTGCTGATGGTGATAGTGATGGTGATGATATCAGGTGACTGCTCACCATTGAGTGATCGTGGTGTTAACAGATGGTGAACATGATGATGATGATGATGATAGTGACTGTGTGTGTGTGTGGGTTGACCTTGTGGTGCATTAAGTAGCGTAGAATGTGTCTGAGAGAGAGAGAGAGAGAGAGAGAGAGAGAGAGAGAGAGAGAGAGAGAGAGAGAGAGAGAGACCCACCTACCTCGTAATTCACGCTGGGGGGGAGGGGGGGGGGAGGGTAAGGGACAGAGCGTCATTCGTTGTATGCCAACGTTAAACTCGGGCAGCTTCGCGCATGACGATTTGAGTGTCGCGCGCACGAACGTAAAAAAAGAGCGCGGGTACGCAAGCGATCCAGCGCCAAAAAAAAAAAAGACGTATACATATATATACATATATTCCCCGTTACGTTATAACAAAAGTACAATTTCACATCGAGCGCGATCACCGGGTGCGACAAGAGAGCGCCTCTCTCGTTCACCTAGATTCGCCCACAGAATCACCGTGATCATCACTCACCCAATCATATACCAGATTTCCCCCACACCAAAAAAAGTGTCAGAAACTAAAGCGAATTATGTCAGAGCATATGACTCCGAGAATATATATATATATATATATATATATATATATATATATATATATATATATATATATATATATATATAGGAGGGCAAGGAGGGCAAGGAATAGAGTGAATTGGAGCGATGTGGTATACCGGGGTTGACGTGCTGTCAGTGGATTGAATCAAGGCATGTGAAGCGTCTGGGGTAAACCATGGAAAGCTGTGTAGGTATGTATATTTGCGTGTGTGGACGTATGTATATACATGTGTATGGGGGTGGGTTGGGCCATTTCTTTCGTCTGTTTCCTTGCGCTACCTCGCAAACGCGGGAGACAGCGACAAAGCAAAAAAAAAAAAAAAAATATATATATATATATATATATATATATATATATATATATATATATATATATATATATGGGAGCAGGGGGGGGGGCTGGAAATCCTCCCCTCTTGTTTTTTTTTAATTTTCCAAAAGAAGGAACAGAGAAGGGGGCCAGGTGAGGATATTCCCTCAGAGGCCCAGTCCTCTGTTCCTAACGCTACCTTGCTAACACGGGAAATGGCGAATAGTTTGAAAGAAAAAGAAAGAAATATTTATTTATTTATTTTGCTTTGTCGCTGTCTCCCGCGTTAGCGAGGTAGCGCAAGGAAACAGACAAAAGAATGGCCCAACCCACCCACATACACATGTATATACATAAACGTCCACACACGCAAATATACATACCTATACATCTCAATGTACACATATATATATACACACACAGACATATACACATGTACATAATTCATACTATCTGCCTTTATTTATTCCCATCGCCACCTCGCCACACAAGAAAGAAATATATATATATATATATATATATATATATATATATATATATATATATATATATATATATATATATAAAGAAAGGTTAAGTCTACGAGTCGGGTTCATTATGTATTCTTGCAAGTCATATGTGACCACTCGTCCAGCGTTGGGTCATTAAGAAGCGGGGCGGCCGGCGGGCGGGGTCCCCCACCCTGCCTAGCCGCCTCCCTCAGCCCAAAGCCCCTTCAGAACCTCCACCAGCTTCCGTCCCTTTCCTCTGACATGTGTCACAAGCTTTGGATTCTTTTTTAAAAAAAAGATTGAATTCTTACGATCGCCTAGAACGGACTGTCCCCCCTGTTCTTTCTAATTATTTTTCTTTTTTTTTTTCTCTTCTTCCATTCTTTCCCTAGTCGTATATCAAGGAGACATTGGAGGGTCTTTCTTTAAGCTCACTGGAATAGTGGATATGGTCTTCTTACTGTTGCTTCGAAATGCCTCAGGACACATTTCTTGAAAAGGGTCTTTGGATGCTACTCCAGAACCTCCCCCGACCCCACTTTTTCCAAAAGCCCCTGCCGTTCCAAGGATGGGCCCCCTTCCAGCAGTAGGGTAATGATGGTCTCCTCTGGAATGAATGGTTCTTCAACGAGACTGTTACAGCCTTTCGTCAAGAGACACGATCACAGAGCCTCGATTAAGGTGAAATTTTTCGCTTGGGGTGTAATGTCGAGAAGTCAGAGTCCGGTAACACCTGCATCTATTTCCACAAAAACAGGGACAGAGGAGGAGAGGGAGGAGGGGAGAATGGAGGATTTTCTTTCTACTGCTTGGTCATCTGTTCTTGACGCTACCTCTCCTCGAGGGAAATGGCGAAAATAAGCGGAAGGATATATATATATATATATATATATATATATATATATATATATATATATATATATATATATACTCATACTATTCGCCATTTCCCGCATTAGCGAGGTAGCGTTAAGAACAGAGGGCTGAACCTTTGAGGGAAATCCTCACTTGGCCCCCTTCTCTGTTCCTTCTTTTGGAAAGTTAAAAAGACGAGAGGGGAGGATTTCCAGCTCCCTCACCACCTTTTAGTCACCTTCTGCGACACGCAGGGAATACGTGGGAAGTATCCCTTCTCCCCTATCCCCAGGGATGACGAATAAATAAATAAATATATATATATATATATATATATATATATATATATATATATATATATATATATATATATATATATATCAAATCTTGTTAGGCGTATGTGTGGCATCATCTACCACCATCACTCAATCCTTCACACACTCAACATCGACTGAAGACAGGTTCCTCCTCAGGCTTTGGGTACTGAGCCTCCAAGGACAAGAGTGTCACTCGATCTACGTATGTCCTGATTATCTTAAACCTTCCCGACCTCCCGAGAAGCCTCCTACAGTGGCTTATGGACCGATTCCCAAAGCCTGGCGTCGTCTTGTACCGCCACATCATAGTCGGAGTTGTAAGAGAAATTGAGTCTTCACCTCATAGCGTCAAACGGACTGTGTGAGGCTTTGTGGACATGCGCGCGTACTCTGACGTCTCACACACACACACACACACACACACACACACGGCCGCAGTCTGTGAGTGTCTCATAATGTCGGGAGCAGTGTGTGAATATTAATGTTGGGACAAAGGAGGAGAGGAGAGGATGGCGCTGTCCTTGCTGACTCGGGTCACCACCTGCCCTGACCCTTATCGGTAATCACTATTAATCTAATGAACGCAACGGTGGCCATGGTCGTGGTGGTGACGATGGTGAGACGGAGGTGTTGGCGGCTGTTTGTTGGAGTACCGGTGGTGGTGGTGATGTGGTGAAGGGTAGTGATGACAACGGTGGCCATGGTCGTGTTGGTGACGATGGTTAGACGGAGTTGGGGTGTTTGTTGGAGTACCGATGGTGGTGGTGGTGACGATGGTGAGACGGAGTTGGGGTGTTTGTTGGAGTACCGATGGTGGTGGTGGTGACGATGGTGAGACGGAGGTGTTGGCGGGTGTTTGTTGGAGTACCGATCGTGGTGGTGATGTGGTGGAAGGTAGTGATGATGGTGAGGGTGTGATATGAGTAGTGATGATGTGATATGAGTAGTGATGATGAGACACAGATAGAGTTAGTTGTGACTGTTGTGGTACGTGCTGGTGTGATAGTGATGTATAGTGTTGGTGATGATGATGGTGGGTGGGTGATGGTGACCAGACACCCCCCTCATTATCGACACTCCTCACTGTCTATCACTGTTATCAACACAAAGGAACTCACGAGGTTAAACATTCATTTACATCCTTTGGACTAGAGTCTTGTCTCTCAGTATCATCCAAGCTTAGAGCAACACACAATATCTTCTGGAAATGGCAGAGACACGATCTTCAACCAGGGCATTTTCTTGCTCCTCCTCCTCCTCCTCCTCCCACTTTTTTTCCTCTCTCCCCTCTCCCAGTCCCCTTCCTGCCGGGTCCTTGAAATTCGGAGAATAAAACTACAGAAGTCCAAGTCGCGGTTGGTCCTCATGGCAGAGCATCTAATTGGATCAGGTGATGGTGGTCAGTGGGTCGGTTTGGGCCTGATTGGTATGTCCTGTCTTCTGGAGGGCCACAGGAACACACACACACACACACACACACACACACACACACGCGAAAAATAAAAAAGAGAGAGGAGGCATCACGGGTGGAATGTGTGACTTCAAGGTATTGGTGAAGAAACCCACGTCACGAAGGTGTACATACGTTGAATTCCGAGGGTTATTTTTTCTATGGGTGGTTCAGGTCTGAGGGGTCCTCCTCATGACCTTGACAACGACGGTGTGATGCGACGCCCAAGTTATCCCAGGCAGGTGATGCATTCACACTCACAACACGAACGGCGAGAGTTACGAATGGAAGTACATCACCGATGAAATGGTCTAAGGGCGTGACTGTATTCGTCGCGCGTGATGGTGTTGGCTGCTTTTAAGTGTTGGCCCATTTCATCGCGTCCGTATCTGTTTAATCTATTGATGAGGGTGGCGAGGGAGGTCCTTGGGAGGGATGGGAACTAAGGGACGAACACGCCCAGGAGCTGTATACCGAGCCTGCTGGTCCACCTCTGGCCTGGAATATTACCCAAGCGCGCCTCTGGAATGATCAAACGACGCCCTCCTCTACGCCACACTGTTGCCCAAGTCTTGGAAACCATCAAACGTTGCCTCACTCTACCCAGACCTCCTCTGGTGGGGAAGATCCGACGCTACTAGATATATATCTGTACCCGAGAGACCTGGTAAGACCCAGTGGAATGGACTAGAGGAACTTCAGAGGGAGCCATTTCTTTAGGGCATCGTAAGCTATGCGTTACAGGAGACTTCTACCAGGACCCTGGCCGACTAAAAGTAAGGAGTACTAGGGAGTCTTCTGATCTCTGAATAGGTTCCTGGATCCATGGAAGGGTTCAAGGGAGGCATCTGGAGGGGATGGAGTTGAAAAGGCCTGGAAACATACATCTGAGATGGCCTCCGGATGTTCTCCTGGAGGCTCGCCCAAGTCATGACTGTTTGACGCGAAATGGGGATCATGTCGAGCCTATAATTCGTGCCATTTTTATCTCAGACGTTGGACGAAAATGTGAACGACTTCACTGCGAAGCACTGAGAGTAAAGAAAAAAATATATATATATATGAGATATCATCAGCTTCTATTGACGTTAAATAAACCTACCAATGAACAACTATCATTCATAAATGCAAGAAATATTTTTGTGAATATAGAAATCGTCGTCTTCCTTCTCTCGCAAAATTCTGTGTGCTACTTTCATCAGACTCTTCTGTTACGCTGACACACACAAAAAAAGAGACTATAACCACTGCAAGACGAAACCTCAAGGGCAAAAGTGTTTCTTCGAGTGATCAGCGATGGCCTTCGTCACCCTCACGAGTAATACCTCTTCCATGCGTGGCTCCCAGTACGCTAAGTCTTCCATAAGTTCTCCTGAAGGAGAGGGGGGGACATATGAGAGAGAACGAACGTCTTTTCCATGGACGCAAACCGCCCCCGTCCATCGAGGGCGTCGCGGCGACCGCAAACACAAGGGCCGTCGCGTCGTCCGCAGAGACGCGGGTGACTTGGCCATCTCCTCCCTGACCGTCGCGTGCTGAATAGCTGGCAGAGCGGCGCTCCAGACAGCTCCTGGCCCCCAGCACCTCACGACGCAGCTATTACCTCGCTACCGGTAATCAGGCAACGCCACTTTAATGATAACTCTCTAAATACACCTTCTGTTTTTGCCCCTTGATCGTCCAAAGGGGCGCGCCCATGATTAATTCAGCTCCCGTCATACATCACACACACACACACACACACATACACACAAACACACACACACACACACACACACACACACACACACACACAGGGGACTCCCTCCTTCACAGAAAACTAATTCTATTCCCACCTTTTTTTTAAATGCTATGATGATGATCTTTTTCGAATCATTTCTCGCTGGAAGGTAGCCCTTAAGTGCATGACCCAAAACTCGTTATCGTACTGGAAATCTATCTATTAGTTATGTAGATATGGGGAAAAAAAAAAGAGGAGGAGGAGGAGAAGGAGGATGAGGAGGAGGAGGAGGAGGAGGAGGAGGCGAAGTGAGACATTTGCCTCCTCCAGGTTTTTAATGTGGTAGGTGTTCATAGCTCTAAAACGCGAGTACGGGTTCCGTCTTATTGGTGTATTCCAAGCGTTACTCTCTCAAATATTATCATTATCGTTACTGTCATTATTATTGTTATAATTATCATTATTGATATAATCATTATCATTATCATCATCATCACAATCATTATTATTATTGTTATTATTATTAATATTACCATTATTATTATCAAGATTAACATATTATGATTATTTACCCATTATCAGTGTTATTATCATTATCATTATTATCTTTATTAATATCATTATTATCATTTATTACAATTAACATATTAATATCGCTATTTACTCGTTATTATCATCTATTATTATCATTACTATCATTATTATCATTATTATTATCAATATCATTATTAATGATAAAAGTAATATTTCTACAGATACTTTCGTTTTCTATAATAACACATAGTTTCACCCATCTTTGTAGTAGTGTCTGTGAGTACTCGTTAACTGTACGTTCTCTTGGGCTGTCCATAACACATGTACATCTTCATCAGCAGGTAATACCTACCTCCTGACATAGGTAAATTACATGTCATTCTCCATATTTTTCCCCCATACTCAAAAAGTGGCCTCTTATCAATTCTCATTCGCTAATTGCCACTCATATTCGTAAAGCTATTGAAAGTATCACCTTTTTTCCCTCTCTCTCTTTCTCTCTTTCTATCTATCTCTTTCTGTCTCTTTTTATCTCCTTCTGCCAATCATTAGCGAAGGCTGACCCAAAGGGAGGAAGGGTCTGTCCTCAAGGGTGAGGTTGGCCAGTGGAGGGTCAAGAGGTAGATGGTAATTACCGGTCATAATGGCCACTGTTGGTGGCAGTTGGCTGATGATGATGATAGTGGTGGTAGTTGCTGGGGAGGGTGGTAGTTGTGGTAGTGGTGGTAGTTGCTGGGGAGGGTGGTAGTTGTGGTAGTGGTGGTAGGCGGCTGATGATGATGATAGTGGTGGTAGTTAGGGAGGGAAATGGTGCTGGTAGCGGTGTTAGTTGGGGAGGGAGATGGTGCTGGTAGTGGTGGTAGATGGCTGATGATGATGATGATAGTGATGATAGTGGTGGTAGTTAGAGAGGGGATAATGTTGGTGGTAGTGGTGGTAGTTGGTTCGCTGATGGTGATGATAGTGGTCGGTAGGAGGGAAGGGTGACGATGGTGGTAGTGGTGGTAGATGGGTGATGGTAACGAGTGGTGGTAGCTGGGCAAGGTGATTATACTAATAGCGGTGGTAGATGATAGATGGTGATGATAATATGTCCTGATAGATGATAGAAGGTGATGATTATGGGTCCTAGTAGATGAAGATGGTGATAATGACTAGTATACTGACATTAATCTAAACCAGAACGATGGTGATAATGGTGACATTCCATCAGCCCTCTGATCAAGAATGGTGACAGATGGTAACGAAAGGTGTGAATGGTGATAATGATAAATAGCATTTAGTTATTCGCCATCTTCAGCTAGGATCGTCTAATTTATCACTTAACAGAAGATAATGGTCTGGTTTGGTGATTATAAATTAGCCACAGGGACTGAGTGTGGTAGAAATGGTACCTTTGGTGGTGTTGTGGTGGTGCGAAGAGTGAGTGCGAGAGCCGTGCGAATGTCGGGGTCGGGAGTAAGTATGTCCGCGTGGAGGGAGAGGGAGGTGTGCGAGTGGTGAGGGTGTCGTGAAGAGTAGCTGTCAAGGAGCGGGAGGAGCAGTGACGGGACTATGACCGTGGCGAGTTGTAGGGTGGGGAAGGTGGTGTGAGTGGCGAAGGTATAGTGTGTGAGTGTGTGTGTGAGTGGCGAAGGTATAGTGTGTGAGTGTGTGTGTGAGTGGCGAAGGTATAGTGTGTGAGTGTGAGTGTGGGTGTGAGTGGCGAAGGTAGAGTGTGTGTGTGTGTGTGTGTGTGTGTGTGTGTGTGTGTGTGTGTGTGTGTGTGTCCGTGGCCAGAGTCATGCGTGCGTGGTAGAAGTGTCGGAGCCGTCAGACAACTGCCACACACACACACACACACACACACACACAGCCACACACCTACACACCATGACCGACTGCATGGCTCTCTCTCTCTCTCTCTCTCTCTCTCTCTCTCTCTCTCTCTCTCTCTCTCTCTCTCACCGTTACCCGTCATTATCTGCAGCGTCTTAAAACCAAAAAGCCTCCCGCCCCGCTCTCTCTCTCTCTCTCTCTCTCTCTCTCTCTCTCCCTCCCGTCGTCCGCCGCCAGCCGCCGTCGCCACCACCACCAGCAGCATCCAACCCACCCTCATCACCACCACCACCACCACCACTACCACCACTACTACCTTGATCACCACTAATGGCTTTACCACAGTCGTTACCTCACATGACCACTTTACGGGGTCACCCCGCCACAGATTGTGCTCACACACATTCACCACTACCACCCATCACCACCCACTACCACCATCACCAGAAACGGGGAAAGAATAAATAACCACCATTACCACCACCACGACCCGCCACAGCGGCCAGGTCGGAGCAGGCCTACCCCTGAGGCGCGCCCTTGTCCTGTTCTTCCATTTTGACTCTGGCTTCACCACCCCCTTCCGACAGACGGAACCCACCCCGTCACTCCCTCGTTCCCGTATGATTACCCTTCCCAGTATCAACCAGCGGCAGTAGATGACACGCGAAAGGAGCGAGTATTTCGCCACTAACTCGAGTTCCAGACGAGGGCTGGAAATGGACACACTGTACGTGCTGGAAGTGAGAGAATACGTCTTTCGTGTGTCACAGGTCGAGAGGTGACCAGCAGGGTGGCGGCTGTGGGACCTTGGGATTATGATGGGTTATGATGTAGCGAGCCAGGTACCTACCTGCCGGGGCGCCCCGCGGGGGCAGTACCTGGCTGGCCCCGAGGCCTTGTTCTCTCGCCTGGCCTATACTACCTACCCTCCACACCCTTCCAGCCTCCTCCATGGGGTTCCTAAGATGCCTCGGTGTCAGGGACGAATCTGAAGGTTTCGGGAAGATGAGGGACTTCGACGTCCTGGAACTTGAGGAGGTGAAATGGTCGCTCGGCACCTGGCTCTTTTGTGTGTCAATATGTTTGTGTTTTGTATGCGTCCGTCATGTGTCGGGGGAGGGGGGGATGGGGTGTTAGGTTTCGTCCGTCATGTGCGGGGGGGGGGGGGGGTTAGGCTTCGTCCGTCATGTGCGAGGGGGTTAGGCTTCGTCCGTCATGCGCGGAAGGCTTCGTCCGTCATGGCGGGGGGGTTAGGCTTCGTCCGTCATGTGGAGTGGGGGGTAAGGCTTCGTCCGTCATGGGGGGGGGAGGTTAGGCTTTGTCCGTCATGTGCGGGTGGGGGGGGAAGGCTTCGTCCGTCATGTGCGGGTGGGGGGGTAGGCTTCGTCCGTCATGTTCGGGGGGGAGGAGAGGGAGGGAAGGAAGGCTTTCTTTCGTCACGTGATTTCTCGTTCGTCACCAAGGAGTGTCTTGGGAGACATTTCTTGGGGGAATTTTCAGGGGAGATAAAGTAAAAAAAAAAAAGAGGAGGCACGTCCTCTAGATCGTCACATTTGCCTAATGACTGGGTGGGTAATCAGTGTTTACTTAGGACCCACACCCCATAATCACCTCCCCACGTCTCCGACCCCCTGCCCACGCCGCCACAACTACACTCACACACACACCACACCACACCACTCATCCCCTCAGTTATACCCACTCCTACACGCCTCCCTCCAGCGTCGCCACACGCATCATTTCCGCTACACACCCCGCTATCCAGACAAACCTCAAACTCACCAGTATGTGAGGCGACCGAATCGTGCATTCAAAGGCATCTGTTGGACATTACTGTAGCCTCGCTAAGCGAGTCAGGGGAACTGAGGCAGCCATAGGCCTAGACGTAATGAAGGGTTTACCCTAACCCTGTAATTTAGGCGCCCACTTAGGCTAGCCTCGCCGATCACCAAGGACGCCTAGGGCTGTAGGGCGGTGCAGGCCAGCCACGGAGCTGCAGCAGTGTGAGACTAAATGCAGGAGTAGTAATGATTCAACGTGTGGCGGTGGATGGGAAAATCTGGTCTTGGAAGAAAACGGGATTTTTGTTCATGGAGGACGTTGCTGAAGGAGGGGCTGGCTGCCACAAGACATAGCGCGTAGTGTATCTTTTTCTTTTTTTTTTTTAAATAGATATCTATCAACCATAGAAATGTACTAACGTTTGTTGGTGATGCAGTTTATATACGAATCGTGGCAAATCCTTCCCTCTCCACTGCCTCAAGGCAGCAGAGCCAAACTTAGAATAAATTAATTATCTCTTCCGGATATTTTCTTTTTTCTTTCCCTTTAGATGTACAGCGAAGTAACTTCATCAGTGCTGACGGGTTGGGTAATTGCCCGCACTTGCTCCTACCTGGCAACAAAGTTTGGCTTTATATGAACAGAAGAAACACTCGGTCGGTGTTGAAACGTAGTGGGAAGTGGCAAAGCGAGGGTGTTAAGAGTACTTACGAGTACCTACCTACGAGTAATTACTTACGAGTCCTAACCCCAGGAGTACTTACGAGTATTTACCCCCGGGAGTACTTACCTTACGAATACTTACCTTACGATTACACGAGTGCAAAATAGAATATCTCGTGTGTTTTTACTCAAGATATGAAACCAAGGGAACAGGAACTGGATATATATATGCATATATATATATATATATATATATATATATATATATATATATATATATATATATATATAGTGTGTGTGTGTGTAACATATAATGGTGTGTTGTACATGACAGACAGAGTGTGGGAGTGTGTGTGTACGATGGGGGCCATCATCTTGCCTGTTCCTGGTGCTACCTGGCTAACGCGTGAAACAGCGAACAAGTACGAAAAAAAATATTCATTTCTATGTATACAAATCCGTCATGTGGTGGCCATGAGCGGAGGCGACGGAGAAGTCCATCCTCAGGTAACTACCTAGCAAGAAGGAGCGTCAGCTGTTGCTACTGACGTGTGTGTGTGTGTGTGTGTGTCTGGCAGCATCAAGCAAGGAGTTACGGACGAGAGAACCAAAACCCACTAGACTGGACATCACCTTAAGCCGTGTCGTCTCAGATCGAAGCCATGGCGTTAATGCTCCCGAAAGATTATTATCAATGCTTCCTCTGGCTTCCCTTTCTTCTCAGATGACATATGGAGGTACGTCAGTGAGGGTAGCGAGAGGGCAGCAGTGGGCAGCAGCAGCAGCAGCCACTCCCCCTTGTTCAAGAATGGCCATAGAAATCACCCCTCTCCTCCTTCTCCTCCTCGTTCTCCTCCCTCCTCCTTCCTACTCCAGCTGACTTGTAACATTCACGCGGGAGGACGCTCTCCGACCGCTAGATTTCTTCCTTCATCCCGCTACACACCGGACGTCAGGCAGAGCGATTCCTCACAGCCACGTCGTGATGGCCCCACACACACACACACACACACACACACACACACACACACACACACACCTACGCCTGTAATTACCATGTTGCCACCGATACACATCATATTCTAAGAATCTCTCGCGGGGAGGTGGGGTGGGGAGGACACTTCTTCTGTCATCTCTGGATTTTGGGGAGGAAGAGTGGAGCGTTTTCCCCGGGGTTTTCTGAAGCCGAGGGGCGTTGATTAATGGTGTTAAGGCGGGGCGATATCCCCCGTATGATAATAATGTGTGGCGCGGGTGATGACGAGATGACGGCTGGGCAACGCGGGCTGAGCAGCCGCTCACATATGGTAATGTGTGCGAGGAGGAGGAGGAGGAGGAGGGGCAGCGGCGGTGACCTCCTCCTCCTCCTCCACCTCCTGACCCCTGAAGGTAAAAGCTATGGTCAGGGGAGGAAGGGGGGTCGCCACGGGCGAGGCTGGAAATAAGTGAGAGAGAGAGAGAGAGAGAGAGAGAGAGAGAGAGAGAGAGAGAGAGAGAGAGAGAGAGAGAGAGAGAGAGAGAATTGACGAGAGGACATCTACTTATCACTTAGAAGACCTTTAAAGATATGGAGACATGGGATGAGATATATATAAACCAAGAAAACAAAGCATACAGATGAATCTATGTACAGAGAAGAGGAGAAATACCAGACATATTCTCCCTCAAGACAGACACAGACAAACCTCGACATACTAAGGAGCCTGAGGGTGAAATCCTTTCCCTCTCCCTCCCTCCCTCACTCATGCACCGGGACTTATGTCTCTGATTGTGGTCTTTCGTAAGGTCTTCGGCGCACATCAGATGATTGAGGGAGATGCGACATCCCTACTGGTTAGGCTCCACGAGTGATGATGACGTCGTCCATCCATCCCTCCCTCTCACTCCCTCAACTCCCGTCCTCCTCTTCCCCCACCTCTTCGCGCTAATAGCTGGTTTTCTTGGCCACGTCATTAATCCATCGGATTATATATATTTTTTTTCTTAATGACGGTCATTTGCTTCCATTTTCGAGAGTTTGTCGCCTCCTCTGAGACTGATTCGGGTTTCGCCCCGTCAGGTAGACGAAAGGGGAAATAAGGTTAACCATACAGAGCGTCGAATCCCATCGACATATTCTTCAAGTCGCTATTCGTATGTCAGATGAATCTTGAATCCCACTTGACATATTCTTCGAGTCGCCATTCGTGTTTCAGATGAATCTTGAATCCCACTTGACATATTCTTCAAGTCGCCATTCGTATGTCAGATGAATCTTGAATCCCACTTGACATGTTCTTCGAGTCGCCATTCGTGTTTCAGATGAATCTTGAATCCCACTTGACATATTCTTCAAGTCGCTATTCGTATTTTCAGATGATTCGTGAATCCCACCGACTTAATATTCGAGTCGCGATTCGCATTTGATAGAATTCGTGAATCCCACCCATTCTTATATGAGTTACAGTGAGTCAAGTCGCCAAAAAATAAGATAAATCTGTGAGTGTTCCCTCCTCCCACTCGTGTGTGTATATATATTGTCCCAGTAATGTATCCGCAGTATTGTTCTCTTAACCCAGATATTGCTCAGACGTCCATTTTATGGTTTCCGATCCCCTGCCATGGTACATCTGCAGGATCGGCTGGTCCTTATCATGGCGAAGACGATGTGTTTATTTGTCTTGGATTTCGAGGCTGGCACAACCCTTGAGTTAGACGGTAAAACCCTTGAGTACGACGGTACAACCCTTGAGTTAGACGGTAAAACCCCTGAGTACGACGGTACAACCCTTGAGTTAGACGGTAAAACCCCTGAGTACGACGGTACAACCCTTGAGTTAGACGGTAAAACCCCTGAGTACGACGGTACAACCCTTGAGTTAGACGGTACAACCCTTGTGTACGACGGTACAACCCTTGAGTTAGACGGTACAACCCTTGTGTACGACGGTACAACCCTTGAGTAAGACGGTACAACCCTTGAGGCACGACGGTACAACCCTTGCCCACGACGGTACAACCCAAGGGTATGATGGCTTTGACTTTAAACTGACCCTCATCGTACCATCATTTTCAAAGATCGTACCGTCGTGTTCAGAGGTCGTACCATCATTTTCAAAGGTCGTACCGTCGTGTTCAAAGGTCCTACCATCATTTTCAAAGGTCGCACCGTCGTGTTCAAAGGTCGTGCCGTCGTGTTTAAAGGTCGCACCGTCGTGTTCAAAAGTCGTACCATCGCGTTCAAAGGTCGTACTGTCGTGTTCAGAGGTCGTACCGTCTTGTTCAAAAGTCGTACCATCGGTTCAAAGGTCGTACTGTCGTGTTCGGAGGTCGTACCATCGTGTTCAAAGGGATCAATACATAGATGTATATATTCCTGGATGAATATGAGCTACGGGATATTGTCCATAGCATCGAGCAGACTTCTCAACCATCCAGCATTTCATCAAGACGATTCGCATTGGTATAAATCTTTATTGCTCCGAGGCTGTTGTATCCTTATCATAAAACGCTACAACGTTAACCGAGAGGAAAATGAGCTTTATCACCCCGCCCCTATACGTAAGTCTGTCGCAAAAAGGCGACCATCGCGTCGCACTCGGGGAGACGCCCTTTGTCTGGGAATGTGCCGTACGGGGGCCTGGTGATACAGCTAATGCCCTCCGCCCGCATACTGGACTGTTTTGGACCAACAAGGCCCAGGGGCGACCTGTGTGGATGACGGGCGGCGGCCGACAGTACTGGAGAGGCTGGAGGAGGCGGAGGAGGAGGAGGTGATGTGCTTGTGGGATGGGGAAGGGATGATGGATGCGGTGGGATGAGGGATAGACATGTTCTGTGTAGGTGATGATGGATGTGTAAGGGGATGATGTATTTATTTATTAGGGGGAGAATGATGAATGTTTGTGTAGGGACGGGGGGTGATATGTGCTTGTGAGATGTGTAGAGGTGCTAAGCCTTTCTGGGAGGGGTGGTGGCATAGCCTTTGTGGAAGGGGTGATGACATGCGTTTGTGGAGGAGGTGGGGGTCAGTTTGTGGCATGGTTATTGTTCAGTTTATGGAAGAGCTGACAATGGACTTCTTTTTTTTTTCTCTCTTTTTTTGAATGGGTGGTACATATTTGCTCACAGGGTAGCATATGATGGGAGGGGCGATACAGTGATTATGGGAGGGGGATGTGTATTTACGCGAAGGCACATTGTCATTTTGTGGGAGGGGTGATGTATATATTGGAGAGGTAATGTATGTTTATGGAAGGAATGATGTACATTTGTCGGAGGGGACAGAAAGAACGCTAGTGGAAGACATTAGTGTCTGGGAAGGGTGAGGGATGTAGGTGTGGATGATGAAAAGGACATGAAAGGGAAGGTATCATTATCATTATCATTTTTATCATCATCATTATTATCATTATTATTATTATTACTATTATTATTATTACTATTATTATTATTATCATTACTATCATCATCATTATTATCATCATTATCATTACCATCATTATTGTTATCATTGATTTTACTATCAATATTTCATTATTATTATCATTATTATTACTATTATCATTCTATCATTATTATCATTATCATTATTACTATTATGAACATAATTATTATCAATAATATTACTATTCCAATTATGATCATTATCATTATCATTATCATTAGTATGACAATATTATTACAATTATGATTATTATTAGTAGTATCAGTTTTAATATCATTATAAAATAACCCCAAGGCCCCTCCTCAAGGGATTGCTGCAAAATCAGGGCTGCGCTACAATCAGTAGCAGGGAAATGGATGGCCTTCCACAGAATGAAAAAGGTCTTCGACGAGATTGTGTACTTCGATGATGTACAACCCCACCAAGGAAGACTTTTTTTTTGACCCGCGATGTAAACAAGCAGACGGAGTCTATTATATATTTTCCTGCAAAATTCTCTGTCATATCCAAGTCATAAGATCGATTTTCCGCTTCTTATCATCCATTTCTGATGATTTTCCCTCTCATTCTCGTTACGTTTACGAAGTCATCACGTATTCCAGCGATGTTTCGTAAACTCTTTCCTTAGCGACTCAACGGAGGAGTTAGTTAATAATTGTCTAAAGGTACGAAGTCGACGTGATCATGTGTTATGCGATGTTTACAGTCGGAGAACTGTCGCATATCTCCGTCCGAGGCTAGACCTCGACTTCGACTAGGACTTCGACCAGGACGTTCACTTCGAAGTGTTGGTCTCCGTCGCCAGTTCAGCCTCGGGCTTTACCTTACACATCCCTTACGATAGTTTGGGAGATCTTCTTAACCCCCCCTCCCAGCTGTTCACTATGATATTTTACCTAACGTATGCCTTAAAAATGGTCTCGAAGGCCGTCTATCCGGGTAACCTACCTGTTGTGTTGCTCTTCTATTCAATCAAGCTGTTGGTGGCCGAGGGCCAGTAGGCCTACGTAACCAGCACCAAATCTTGGCTGGTCTAACGCACTGGATAAGTGTATGGTTCATTCTTCTTCGAACTATCCATAAGTTTCCTGAGGGAGTTCCTCATTTTCTTCTAGCTGCACTTTCCAGTATTCCTTTGTGTCTACATTCTCGCGTCCCTCCACCTTACTATCCACACACCCGCCTCCAAGAAGCTTCCGACCGATCAAGCGTTTCTTTCTAAGGCGTCCACATGTCGAATCTCTCTCTCTCTCTCTCTCTCTCTCTCTCTCTCTCTCTCTCTCTCTCTCTCTCTCTCTCTCTCTCTCTCTGTGTGCGTGTCGTAGAAGGCGACTTAAAGGGGAGGGAGCGGGAGGATGGCGGGGGGGGGGGGGGAAGCTGGAAATCGTCCCCTCCCGTTTTTTTAATTTTCCAAAACAGGGAACAGAGAAGGGGCCAAGTGAGGATATTCCCTCTTAGGCTCAGTCCTCTGTTCTTAACGCTACCTCGCTCACGCGGGAGATGGCAAATATGTATGAGACATATAAGTGTGTGTGTGTGTGTGTATGTCGAAACAAAACAGATGAAGTAACACATAACATCCACACTGAAGAAACAAAGAAAATATGATACCAAGAAGCAACAGGAATCAGTTGATAACTTCTGAATGATCACACAAGCGACATTTGAAGAACCTGTTTATAATTTTTCTCTTTATTATCTAGTTCTGCTACGGTGATGGGGGTGGGTGAGGAGGAGGAGGAGGAGGAGGGTGGTTGGAACCAGGTAGCAGACGACTAGGCCCAGACCCCTGAAGACCCACCCTCCCACCACCCAATGACCCGACCAGACCTCACCAACCCTCAACCTACTCCACCTCCACCAGACCCTGGCCTCTCACCCCACCTTCCCCCATACCTTACCACCCCATGACCCAACCAGACCTCACCACCTACCCCACACACCCCACCCTACCCGACGACCACCCCTCCTCCGCTTCTGTCTGGCCTTGTTTTGGTGTATTGCAGAGATTGGCGGGAGGTATGTGAGGTATGTGGGATGTTATGTCCAATATCCACCCACCCAACCCCCCCACAACCCTCCGGGACTCCGCTACCACTTCTTTCCCCCTCGAATATCGTTCAAAAAATGAGGAGGGAGAGTACAGGAGGAGCGGTGTTATTAGCCCCACACAGACCTTTACCTGAGACCTCCTCTCCCTCAGTCCCAGGGAGGAGGAGGAGGACACACACACACACGAGAGAGAGAGTTGTAGGCGTCTCTCTCTCTCTCTCTCTCTCTCTCTCTCTCTCTCTCTCTCTCTCTCTCTCTATCTATCTATCTATCTATCTAGGATGGCTAGAGGAGGAGGAGGAGTGGGTAGAAGGGATAGTTTGACATGGCTGAAGCAGATTCTAAAGTATGTACAGGTGCACTCTCTCTCTCTCTCTCTCTCTCTC
>NC_092292.1:12226495-12373995 GCF_036320965.1 Panulirus ornatus | reverse complement strand
TTTTAAGGATCGTAACCTTTACTTTTAAGGATCGTAACCTTTACTCACTCTAAAGAGTCGTAATTATGTGTTGTCGTACACTGTCTCAAATCTGTCTTTCTAGTATCTAAACTATTTCTAGTTACTTTTTCTAGGATCTCGAATATTTCTAGTATCTAAATTATTTCTAGTTAGGAATCTTAAATATCTCTCGCTAGCTACTCTAGGTAGCCTCAGATATGTCTACTTATTCTAGAGCCTTGAATACGTCTAGATATTCTAGAGTCTTGAATACGTTTAGTTATTCTAAAGCCTCAGTCATGCCCAGTTATTCTAGAGTCTCAATTACGTCAAGTTATTCGAAAGAATCTTTAATACGTCCAGTTATTCTAAAGACACTCAAATACGTCTAGTTATTCTAGAGTCTCAAACACATTCTAGTTATTCTAGAGTCTCAAACGCGTCTAGTTATTCTAGAGTCTCAAACGTGTCTAGTTATTCTAGAGTCTCAAACGCGTCTAGTTATTCTAGAGTCTCAAACGCGTCTAGCTATTCTAGAGAAGTTTTAGATACATCCAGTTATTCTAGAGAAGTCACAGATACGTCCAGTTAATCTAGATGGGTCTCGGTCTTGGCGAGAGCATGAGGGGAGACATGTGAATGAGTTTATTGGGTGATGGCGGGGAAAGTTTGGTGGAGTTGGGGGAAGAGGAGGAGGGAGGGAGGAACAGCTTTCGGCGAAGAAGAAGAAGAAGAAGATGCCCACGGGACACCCCACCCGCTCGTCCCAACCCTCACACACACACATACACGTACACAAAACACCCTCACTCCACCTCCTGTATTAGTAACCCTACCGCTTCCTAAGGCTTCTGTGGAGTTGGTGTTTGCGTTGTGCGCTAAGATATTACGTTCCACAACCAAGATGCGTGGTCAGCCGGGACGAACAGTCGGCGAGCGAGCGCCATCGCCGTGGACGACGGTCAGAGATCGAGACGTCATATGTCCTTCCCTCCCTCCCTCTCGCTCCCTCACCCTCCCTCACCCCACAAGGCCTGATGCATTATCCTTGGTCAGTTGTATAAGTAGGTGGCGGAGACGAGTGGAAATTGCATTGTCCTTTCATGGTAGAATTGTATCGACAGGACGATGGCGTCTCGAGGGAGGCGCGGTAGATTGGCTCCGGCTGGAGACACGGGAGGCGGTGGTGGAGGAGGAGGAGGCGGAGGGCCTGGTTGGCTGGCTGGCCGGCGGGCCTTGTACCAAGGGGGTTCCTACCAAACAGCGCTGGACGACGCGTCGCACTTCCTGAATATATACATATTTTTCTCTGGTCTTGTTTGGTTCTCCACGTGTGTGTGTGTGTGTGTGTGTGTGTGTGGCTGGAGCCATATCAGGGCCAGGTATCTCGTGGCTTTTTCTACATATATAGATTTACCTTCTGCCTTCTTATCGTTTCGATATAATCATGTCCTTGACCGCAAGGAAGGGGAACGTACAGTTTTTTTTTTTCTTTGGCTTTCTGATAATATTATTCTATCAAAATCCATCACACAGCGACATTCATTTGTTAGGTCGATTGCTTTGAATCTCAGCGCGCGCTCGTGTGCCATGGTACAATACGTCCAGGGTTGAATATCATTCAAACTCTTTATCTAAGGCTTTTAAGGGATTATCTCTTTTTTTTATGGGGTTAAAGGTCAAAGATCCGATAACAGGTAAATGGAATGCACCATGGATGCGCCGCCGCCCCTCTCCCCCATCTACCACTTAAGGAAACGCATTGCCATCTTACGAATTCGACGCCACTTTGATTTAAGCCTTTTTTGGGTAGATCTGCGAGGTCAAAAGGTCAAACGACGCCACCCATTTTCTTTTACTATATTCATACGTATCGGAATTCATTTTTTTTGGGAGAGGGGGAACTACTATAGTCTTTGTAATGTTGGCGACTCTTGGTACGGAGTTAGAATTAAGATATTTATGAAGGGACACAAACACTTGTTCACATGCGCAATTCGTGACTTTTCTGTTTCCTCCGATTTGAAAGTGGTTACTGACAAGAAAATGTATATAATTCTTGTATTCAAGTTGATTCTTTTGTGTGTGTAATTGTATTTGTATGCTATTTTGTGATGGTATTTAGATATTCTATTATGTGGTATTTAGATATTCTATCATGTGGTATCTAGATATTGTTATGTGGTATTTAGATATTTTATTACGTGGTATTTAGATATTTTATTACGTGATATTTAGATATTTTATTATGTGGAACATAGATATTTTATTATATAGTATTTAGATATATTTTGTGGAATTTATATATTCTATTATGTGGTATGTAGATATTCTGTGTTATCTAAATGTTCTATTATGGTATTTTGATATTCTGTAATGTGGTATCTAGATTTTCTATTATGTATTATCTAGATATTCTATCATGTGGTATCTAGATGTTCTATTATGTAGTATCTAGATGTTCTATCATGAGGTATCTAGATATTCTATTATGTGGTATCTAGAAGTTCTATCATGTGGTATCTAGATGTTCTATTATGTGGCATCTAGATGTTTTATCATGAGGTATCTAGTTATTCTATTATGTGGTGTCTCGATGTTCTGTCATGAGGTATCTAGATGTTCAATCATGTAGTATCTAGATGTTCTACTATGTGGTATCTAGATGTTATATTATGTGGTATCTAGATATTCTATTAAGTAGTATCTAGAGGCTCTATCATGAGGTATCTATATATTCTATTATGTGGTATCTAGATGTTCTATCATGAGGTATCTAGATGTTCTATAATGTGGTATCTAGATATTCTATTATGTGGTATCTAGATGTTCTATTATGTGGTATCTAGATGTTCCATTATGTGGTATCTAGATGTTCCATTATGTGGTATCTAGATATTCTATTATGTGGTATTTGGATGTTCTATTATGTGGTATCTAGATGATCTATAATGTGGTATCTAGATATTCTATTATGTGGTATCTAGATGTTCTATTATGTGGTATCTAGATGTTCTATTATGTGGTATCTAGATGTTCTATCATGAGGTATCTAGATGTTCTATCATGAGGTATCTAGATGTTCTATTATGTGGTATCTAGAGATTCTATCATATGGTATTTTGGTATTCTATCATGTGGTATATACATGTTCTATCATATCTCTTCTGTTCACCTGTGACCCACAACAACACTAAAGTATTCCTTCAATTCCAGAGCCTGCTCGGTACGTGTGTGGCACGTGTGGCGCTGTCCTGGGGTCGGCGTGGTCGCTCGTTCAGCACGTCCAGTCTTCACACGGCATCATCATCTACCAGGAGGCACCGGGAGCCACGCCTGTCTCCACGCCCTCCACGCCCCCGGGTCTGCCCAGGCCCTCTCACTCCTCCCCCTTGGCCTCGGTGTCCTCCACGGCCACCACGGCCTCGGGCCCTCACCCACCGCCGCTCCACTTGCTGGATCCCACCAAAGTGGACTTGAGCAAAGTGGATATCACGAAGGTGGACTTGTCCAAAGTGGACTTGAGTAAGATAACGCCACCGGTAACGTCGGGGACGACGCCCCTCCCACCTCATCCGCCGGTGACGGCGCCCCTGCTGGACCCCAGCCACCCCTTCAATCTCCTTCGGATGCCTATCGGAGACGCCCGCGCGCCCTTCCCGCCGGGCCTCACCCCGCCGTTCGTGCGTCCGGGCCATGACTTCCGAATGGACCAGCTCCTGCAGGAGGGATTGCGCCTCAACCCCGGCCTGCTTCCTCCGCACTTCGAACGGCCGCCCTTTCTTGACCCCGGGCTGGGCGCACCCCGCCATACGGCGCCCACGCCCCTAACTTCTGGCGGTGACCCAAACCTCGACTTCTACTCCCAGCGGCTACGGCAGCTGGCGGGCACAACTAGCCCAACCAGCTCCACCTCGCCCCGCAAACCTCTTCCAACGCCACCCTTCGCGTCGCCCAATGCGCCAACGCCCTCCAACCTGGCACCCTCGCAGACACCCACCTCCACCCGCAGCGAACCGGCCATGAACGTGCCGGAGAGACGATTTAAGTGCATGACCTGTTGCAAGTGCTTTCGATGGGAGAGCAACCTCGCCATCCACCAAAGGCTTCATACAGGCGAAAAGGACTACCGTTGTCCGAAGTGCCAGGAAGCCGTACCAACACCACAAAAGCTACGCATGCACATGAAAACGCACAGGAAGAGTTCAAGCACGGAAAGCAATTCTCCCGACTCCTCACGCCCTCAGACGGAGGATGATAACGATGAGGAAGAGGAGGAGGAAGAAGAAGAGGAGGAGGAGGAAGTCGACGACGACGACGATAACCCTTCCATTTGTGATAGCGGGGACGAAGAAGAGGAGGACATTGTGGAAGAAGACGTGGAGGACGACGAGCCCGAGGACCTCTCCACTACTTCGAAGTCTACCCCGGTACCCACCTCACAGAGCGTGTCCTCCAGTACCGCAGACAACCACAAACTGTCGAGGAGTGACCAGCAAAAGTCAGTCGTGGGCGAACTCATGGATAAATTTGGCCTGGCGAACATCTCCGCTTACAGCGAGGCTTATCACCAGGCATTAAAAGAATCCGGGTGTCTCTCCCACTACCAGATCAGGAAAGACGGCGAGAAGATACACACAAACGGCATCGAGAAGCTGAAGCTGAGAGACGACCTTACCAAAGGGTTGATAGGCGCTCAGCCAACGCTCGACGTGGCCCACCAGACGCTCCTGGGAGCTTTCGATAATCCTTACGACGCCCAGAAGCGCCTGGCCGCCGCTCAGAGGGACGGGAGCCTGTACGCTGGTCTCTGGCTGCCCAACCTGGCGGGGACGGGTGCCGCCCCGAAAGACCTGTTCCACGGAGTGCCGCAGGCGGACGGGAGCTTCCTGCAGCGGAAGCTGTTGACCGATAGTTCCATAAAGCCCAGCGAGGTCCCCGTCGGTCTAGTGAAGCCCGGCACGAGTTCGGCGCCGGGAACCCCTATCTCCCTCGTCCCACCGAGGAAAGACAGCAAGAGGAACGACACCTGCGAGTTCTGTGGCAAAGTGTTCAAAAACTGCTCGAACCTAACAGTGCACCGACGCTCTCACACGGGGGAGAAGCCATACAAGTGCGACTTGTGTAGTTACGCCTGCGCCCAAAGTTCAAAGCTCACGCGGCATATGAAGACGCACGGCCGCATGGGCAAGGATGTGTACCGCTGTCGCTTTTGCGACATGCCCTTTAGTGTCGCCTCCACGCTAGAAAAGCATATGCGAAAATGTGTTGTGAATCAAAATAAGAAAGCGTTGTTTCCCCCCGCTCTCGGCCGGGTCCCACGACGGCCTGGACTCCTACAAGGGTCTCCACTTCACGCCCGTCATCAGCGACGACTCCTCCAAATCCGGGGGGTTGTTCTCCCCCCACTTCAACGCCGCCGCTACCGCCAACACATCCAACGAGGACACAGGAGATTCCTCAAATTTGTCCGGTCCCGGATCTTGAGACTGGGCCCCCCTGGTAGCGCCCCACCTGCCGCCGCCAGGGACCCAGGGGCTCACCCCACCGACTCTTGGGTTTCCCAGGGCGGCCACTCACCCTTGGGTGGCATCGAGCCGCCCACCGCCCCCGCTCTTGCTGAGGGGGGTGTCTGGTCCCCTGGCTCCAACGGCGCCGCCCTGGACGTCGCCCGTGGCACCGCGGCCCCCCGGGACGCCACCCCGAGCCCCGGCGCCGCCCACCTGACCAGCGGCAGCAGCGGCAGCAGCAGCAGCAGCAGGGCGGGTGGCGTAGCCCGCACATTCCCACACCTCGCGTCACGTGACTTCCCAGTGAGCGGCGCCCGTACCGCCCCGCCCCCGCGCGCGGCAGTGGGCGCCCCAACAAGCTAGTCCTGTGTGTTGTGCGACGGTGAGAGCAGCAGCAGCAGCAGCACGCCCACACTCGGCCCATTGTTCCTATTGATGTTATGTGTTGTGTAGTGTATGTTGTCCAACCTGAACTGGTCACAAGCGGCGGGCAGTGTCAGCCCCTAAAAAAGTGCCAGTGCCGCCGACAGCTGACCCACACCCCACACCCCTACACACACACCCCACACACACACAAACCAGTGCCGCCAACAGCTGACATCATCATCCATCCCCCACCACACACACATACCAGTGCCGCCAACAAATCACCCACCACTAGTGCTACCAACGGATGACCTCACACCAGCGCTGCCAACAGATGTAAAAAACAACCCCTCCTCCCCCACACACACCAGGTGCCACCATAAAATGACCGACATTAGTGACACCAATAGCCGATTCCACACATGGGCCACGCGAGTGACCGCCAGAAATAGCTACCAAACAGCTGATCTGCACCGACTGTCCAATCAACTCAGCCAACAAGGAGAACCCCGAAGGAGTCCCAAACCCCAACTCATGCTCTTCATTTACATACAAACCAATCCCTAATCTTCAGAATGATGTTGCTCAACACGTGTGATGTGGAGGAGAGAGAGAGAGAGAGAGAGAGAGAGAGAGAGACTCAAAACACCAGCTGATCCTATGTGGCAAGGGGAAAGGGAAGGAGGGAGAAGAAAGAGAGGAGAGGATGAGGATGAGGATGAGGAGGAGGACCTTCCTTACGGGTAGGGGAAAACAAAGACACCCCCAGACCCCGCCCCTCCCCAATCCATCCCCTCCCCCCAGTTGTGTTTCTTCCCCAGGTATCTAATGGAGTCTTATTTACCATGGCGGGTCAGGCGTGTTCGCCAGGCCTCAGTCGCGAGAGAGAGAGAGAGAGAGAGAGAGAGAGAGAGAGATTGGGGAAAAAATCACAGGTATTTGGTGCAAAGATGGCTAATTCCTCCCCACCAAACCCCTCAATAACCCCCTCCACCCATCAAACTCCTTCCCCACCATACCCCAACCTCCCCCCTCACCTCAGGGACGTCGCGTCTATTATCTCGGGTGGTTTGCCGACTTATAAATAGATAATCAAATGTTAATTGTTCTCAGCGCCAGAACACGTGAAATAAAAGAGTCTATAACAGCCGACAGGAGACCTCAGTGAGGGTCAGGTTTGTGGTTGGGCGTGTGTGTGTGTGTGTGTCGCCCTCGTCCATCACCTCTTCGTACTGAGGTGCACAGTTTTGTCACAATGGCCATTCTAGTTTGTAATTCCTCCTCTCCACAAACAGTGACAGCAACCTTCATACCATATTTCTGGCCATCTCACACACAATTTTGTTGGATACTCTTTTACGTGATGTAATTGTGGACATTTGATACCACTGATTTAGACAGGTTGATCAATGATTGGTTTCATCCATAGTGACCAATTGGGTTGATCTAAGATGGTAGGTACGAAAACTGGAAGCTTCAAGAGCTAAGAATCTATTCCTTCCTCTCTCATCTCATTTCGACAGCGTCCTCTTCAGAAGAATTATGACGAAGGAGCCATTGTCGAAACCATTTTGAGACGAACGGGTCCCTCTACCTGTTCCTTCCACTTTTCGTACCTGCATATTAGACAGGTAAATGACCCCCCCGCCCCTTGGCATATTCACCGACGCAAAATGAGACAATCAACCAAAGTTGACATCTGTGTCACGCGGGTTATCGCTAGTGCTACGCGTCGCAAACACCTTTGCCATGCGCGAAGCCTGAAGTAGCAGTCTGTGCCACACATGTAAATGACACCTGTGCCACACGCCCCCCGCGATCCGGACATATAGGTCAACTTTAGGGATAAGATCCGTGCATCTTTATTGGTAAGAAGGACCGATAAGATTCTTATAACTCTCGCTCAGTCGGGTTATACTTCTAAGCGGCTCTGTTTACAGGATATACGTTTATATTTCCTCAAAATCATTTGACAGTCGACCAAAATAAGAACGGAGTGAAAACAAAGTTGTGCAAAGCAAAGTAACAAAAAATTGTCTTTTACAGTTACCATTAAGTGTCGCATGTACCTAAAAGCAAGAAAGAAATCGACCTTATGCTAGATATTGCCTTCGACTGTCTTTTTTCAGACGTCCCCTAGTTCTCACACGAGGTACCATTGCAATGACCACAGGAGGACGGGGCTAAGATAGATGGCACGGGGGCATGTTAGGTGGCCTGGATTGAATTCGGTGATGTGGCTTCGTTAGGTGGCACAGACTCGTCAAGTGGAGCGGTCTAGTTCGATGGTATGGCCTTCCTTGGTGGCTCAGCCTAGTCTAGGCTTCTTGCTTTGCCAGCATGGCCGTGGGGGAGGATAGGCATCACGACCTATCCTGGAATTAGAACTTTTAACGACAGTTTACGATCCCTGAGAACCACGGTGTAGCGTTCGTTGAGCACGACGGTACGACCGTTGAGCATGACGGTACGACTCATGGGTTTAAATGGCATGAACTTTGAAGCTGGTCGAGTCAGGTCAAAGGAAAAAAAAAAAAAAAAGGCCATCTTAAACTAAGGGTTGCAAATTCTTGGTCTATGGCCATACCCTCGTGCTCAATTTCCCAAAGAATGGGACATAGTGAACGAAGGTTTCGGTAACCTGATTTCCCCGCTAAACTGCTAAAACGTTGCTCTCAGTAAATTCAAGCTAAAAAAGAGAATCCAAATCTTTCCAAAATATCGAGAGGAAGGATCGACAAAGGCATTATATCGAATCATACACCTCACTGAGCGTTGGTACGTAGGCCTGCCTGCCTCCTCCTCCTCCGTCTGGTCACATAATGGCCACTGGCACATAAGACATATAAATTGGACTGTTGATCAAACTGGTTTATAGATTCACTGTATTGACCTTTCCAAAATTTCAAGATCACGGCTTCCTCCTCTCTAGCTTCGCAGCAGAGGTTCACAAGGAGGGAAAAAATAGAAAAAACAATAACATATATATATATATATATATATGGAAGGGTCACTCATCAGGTGTGGATTTGGAGAATGAAAGGCTTGTGGCATGGGACAAACCTAACCTCACGTCTCTCCTTGACGCTGGTCGTATCAGTATTATCCGTTTTACTTTATAATCTCGTTTTTAGTTTCTCGTCTTCCCGTTGGCGTCACCATTGTGGCGCCAAATGTATCAATTCCTTTTTCCGTTTCGTTTTGGCTACATTCCTTTATTATTATTATTATCATTATTATTATCATTTACTCTGATTATTTAAAAGTATTTTTTTCTACTTCTAGGATTCCAATTTTTCGTTTATCATGTAGGTGTATTGTTATAATTATTATTCTTTTTCTTTCGCTACGTGTATATATATATATATATATATATATATATATATATATATATATATATATATATATATATATATATATATATACATAGTTCCTTTTTCAATATCTCCGTTCTGTGAATTATTCTCGATAATCAAAATTATTTGTCGCTCTCTTATGAAGAAGGGTAGTAAGTGCCATATGAGGACGACTTCTACTTGCCAGTATTGGAGCAGAGAGAGAGTGTTTGGATGCCCTCTTGAAAACCTCCAATGGAGAATCGACCACTTCTTCTTCGTCTTCTTCTTCTTCTTCTTCTCTGGAGAATAATGAGAACCGTATCACTTACTAAGTCTCTTGTTTTTGGGG
The DNA here is from genome assembly GCF_036320965.1 of Panulirus ornatus. Taxonomy (NCBI): domain Eukaryota; kingdom Metazoa; phylum Arthropoda; class Malacostraca; order Decapoda; family Palinuridae; genus Panulirus; species Panulirus ornatus. Next base: position 12,364,432 of record NC_092292.1, on the reverse strand, counting down.
AATCACATCAATTGATATCCTCTCTATTATACATTTTTTTTTCTCTTTTCCTTTCCCCTTACTTTTCATATCTTCATTGCGAAAGCATTTTAAGTGTTCTGGGCTTTAATTATCAGTTTAAAGTGGGCTTCGGGCTCTTCATAATGTGGGCTTCTGGCCCTCCACATCTAAGTTTCAGGCCCACCGTATGAAGGCTGTAGGCCTCTCATTGATGTCTGGTCTTCAGAACCGCCATTTCATGTTGGGGCTGCTGAAGCCTCTCAGAGTGAAGGTTCAGGCTTTTCATAATGTGGTCTGCAGGTCCTTCGTGTGGGGGGCTCCGGGCTTTTCATAATGTGTGTTTCAGGACCACTGTAACAAGTGGGGCTGACGCAGTTCATAATAAAACCAAAGATAAGGGCTAAAATGCACTCCAGCGAGACGGGAGCCTCGCCCATCGTGTTCGGGTAGGGTGGCGTTCCGCAAGGGCTGCATTTTGGACCAGTTCTGTCTTGTATATAGTGTACATAAGATAGTTTATATTTGTATATGTAACGATAGATTATAAACTGATATGAACTTTATCCCAAATTTGTACAATCAATGGTTTTGCCGACACTACTACAAAGACACACACATCTCTGCACCAAATAACTGTCCTTTTTTTGATATATATATATATATCGTGTTACAATGATTTTTCAAAGTGTTTCTTTGGTCTTTTTTTCATCTATATCTGAATGAAGAAATTTCTTTTTTTTTTTTTGTTTTTTTTTCCGTGAAAGTCTGTTGGAAATAGATCTTAACTTGCACGTAGGATTAAAGGTATATCCATTGGTTACAGGACGTCAGCCTTCGAGAGATCCTATGCCAAAGAGGTTATCTTAGCTTTGTTGTGAATACGGAAACCTCCTGTAATGGCTTAGGGTCTGAGGGCCGACGTCCTGCATCACAACAGCTGTGGTATCCAAGGCCCGCCTCGAGCACTTGGCTCTCGGCACGTGCGTAGCACTTTTCTTTGGCGCGCACCACGTCACTGTGTCCAGAAGGGTAATGCGACAGGGTCAGGCTGAGGCACGCGTGCTGCTACATGTAGCGGACTCTCCAGCCAAAATAGTACTCTTTTTTGGCTCCATGGACAGACTGGTTAGTTGGACAGGTCCTTGGCTAAGTGGCTCAAGAGTTAATGGATAGATACCTGGGGACAGGTTGATACGACACCTGGGTATACGTTGGTACGACACCTGGGGACAGGTTGGTACGACACCTGGGTATAGGTTGGTACGATCGGCCACTAGGTATCTGTCCTACTTGAGCTGAACAGCCTGAACGTTCAGCCTAAGGGAACTCGAGCCAGCCACTTGGCTTAAGGGAGCGTCCCCGGTGAGTGGTGCACTCGACCTGGATGGACACCTTTGCCCCGGTCGAGGATCCGACCTCGACCTCGAAGGGAGGGGAAAGGAGAAGGAGGAGATGATGACGAAGACGACGACGACGACGAAGACGACTAAGACGTCGACGAGTGACTCAAACGACTCCACCGTATACCTGGCCTGGGTCGACGGATACGTAGCCAAGCGGTTAAGACGTCCGCTTGTGCCAAGTCGATGGAGACCCGGCCGGGTAGACTAGGTTTTCATAGCGCCCGTCGCTGCTAGCTGCTGCCTCACTCGCTCAGAGCTACTGTGTAAAACATCTGTGTTCTGTATTCTTGAAACTGGGGTCAACCCGTTGTTAATTGTATGCACAGTTTTTATTGTAAGGTAGTGACATGATACTGATCATACTTGTAAAAAACAAAAAAACTGACTGTACCGAATACTGATTTTTATTAATGTTGTTTACAATCATTGTGGAGCAGAAACCTTCTTAGTGTTATTAGTAAAATAAAGATAAGAACTGAAGAGAACTCCTTGGCGGTGCTGACCTTAAGTGACCAAAAACGCTTGTACCTGCTCTGTCAATGTGAACCTCTGAGGCCATGCGAGATGGAGTCCTCTGGAACACCACACACACACACACACACACACACACACACACACACACACACACACACACACCCTCCCTCCCCCTCTCCCTCTCCCTCAACATCCTGAAAACCAGGAGGAAGGAGGGAGGGGATAAGGAGGAGGGAGGGAGGAGGGGTTGGAAAAAAATAATAAGAAAGAAAGGGAAGGGACTCCATCTCTCTGAAAGCCTCTGGAGGTGTTCTATACGGCACGAACAAGGAAGCACACGACCATTTAGTGTATCTGCAGTTTCTCAAAACAAAACCCGCGTGTAAACATGCTTCTTATGGATGGTGCAACCAAAAAAAAAAAAAAGATTTTTTTTTTGTAGGATGCAATCATTCGCTCGATCCTCTGCTGGCGTTAGTCACTTGTTTCCTAAACAAATATATATACATACATATATATATATATATAAATATACATAAACGATCCAGCACCTCTACTCAACTCGGAGGAAAGCGGTGGAGGACCTGTGCACTTTCTACCACACATTGTTCTTAATCTATTTATTAGACCAATTGGCGTGAGGAAAAATATCTTTGTACATGTAGAGTTGAATAAATGTATTTATCTTCGTCAATGTTGGTTTTTGTGACAGACTCCTCCCTCTCTCTCTCTCAACCCCTACCTCCCTCTGTGTCTCTCTCCTCCCTTACTGGTGATGGTGGTGATGACTTGATGGTCCTATGGTGATAAAGGATGGTGATAATGAGGCTTAATGGTGTCGATGATGATAGTGATGATAGTGCTCATGATGATGGTGATAATGACCGCCCTGGTGATGAGGATGGTGATAATGAGGCTTAATGGCGTCGATGATGATAGTGATGATAGTGCTTATGATGATGGTGATAATGAGACTACTGGTGCTCATGATGATGGTGATAATGAGACTACTGGTGATGATGATGATGGTGATAATGAGACTACTGGTGATGATGATGGTGATAATGACCGCCCTGGTGATGATGATGGTGGTAATGGGACTACTGGTGATGGTGATAATGACCGGCCTGGTGATGAGGATGGTGATAATGGGACTACTGGTGATGATAATGGTGATAATGAGAGACCTGGTGATGATGATGGTGGTAATGAGACTACTGGTGCTCATGATGATGGTGATAATGAGACTACTGGTGCTCATGATGATGGTGATAATGAGACTACTGGTGCCCATGATGATGGTGATAATGACCGCCCTGGTCATGAAGATGGTGATAATGAGGCTTAATGGTGTCCATGATGATGGTGATAATGAGACTAATGGTGCTTATGATGGTGATAGTGAGAGTCCTGGTGATGATGATGGTGATAATGAGAGACCTGGTGATGATGATGGTGATAATGATACTACTGGTGCTCATGATGATGGTGATAACGAGAGTCCTGGTGGTGATGATGGTGATAATGAGAGACCTGATGATGATGGTGATAATAGGACTACTGGTGATGATAATGAGACCTAATGACCGCCCTGGTGATGATGATGGTGATAATGAGAGACCTGGTGGTGATAATGGTGATAATGAGAGACCTGGTGGTGATAATGGTGATGAGATACCTGGTGGTGATGATGGTGATAATGACCGCCCTGGTGATGATGATGGTGATAATGAGAGACCAGGTGGTGATAATGGTGATAATGAGAGACCTTGTGGTGATAATGGTGATGAGATACCTGGTGGTGATGATGGTGATAATGACCGCCCTGGTGGTGATGATGGTGATAATGAGAGACCTGGTGTTGATGATGGTGATAATGGCAGATAAATAACGGTATTAAGGCTAATGGTGATGATAAGGTACTGATGGTGATGGCCTCTGGCACTGGTGGTAATGATGATGATAATGATGGTGATTTTAATGATAATGATGATGATTATGGTGGTAATGAGACCGATGGTGAGCATCATGCTCATTGCGAATACAATGATAGTAATGAATAAATGAACTGAATGATGATGATGATGATGACGAAGCACTGGTGATGAGGAGGATAGTGATGTTGAATGGAACTAATGGTGATGATAATGATAAAGATAATGGTAGTGATAATCATTGTACTGATGGTGATAATGTGATGGTGATGCTGAACGTAACTCACTGCGTTTTGATCCACGTGAAGAAGAGGAAAAAAGATCTTATCTACAAATACTCGGTGGATAAAATAGGTTTCCCCAGACTTGATTACAGATGAATGTTGCCAGGCGTAAGTCATGTGACCAATACGAGAAATAATAGTAATAATACGAGAAATAATAGTAATAATACGAGAATAATAGTAATAATACGAGAAATAATAGTAATAATACGAAGAATAATAGTAATAATACGAGAAATAATAGTAATAATACGAGAAATAATAGTAATAATACTAGGAATAATAGTAATAATACGAGAAATAATAGTAATAATACTAGGAATAATAGTAATAATACGAGAAATAATAGTAATAATACTAGGAATAATAGTAATAATACTAGGAATAATAGTAATAATACGAGAAATAATAGTAATAATACTAGGAATAATAGTAATAATACGAGAAATAATAGTAATAATACTAGGAATAATAGTAATAATACGAGAAATAATAGTAATAATACGAGAAATAATAGTAATAATACGAGAAATAATAGTAATAATACGAGGAATAATAGTAATAATACGAGAAATAATAGTAATAATACGAGAAATAATAGTAATAATACGAGGAATAATAGTAATAATACCAGGAATAATAGTAATAATACGAAGAATAATAGTAATAATACGGGAATAATAGTAATAATACGGGAAATAATAGTAATAATACGAGGAATAATAGTAATAATACGAGGAATAATAGTAATAATACGAGGAATAATAGTAATAATACGAGAAATAATAGTAATAATACGAGAAATAATAGTAATAATACGAGGAATAATAGTAATAATACGAGAAATAATAGTAATAATACGAGGAATAATAGTAATAATACGAGGAATAATAGTAATAATACGAGGAATAATAGTAATAATACGAGGAATAATAGTAATAATACGAGGAATAATAGTAATAATACGAGGAATAATAGTAATAATACGAGGAATAATAGTAATAATACGAGAAATAATAGTAATAATACGAGAAATAATAGTAATAATACGAGGAATAATAGTAATAATACGAGGAATAATAGTAATAATACGAGGAATAATAGTAATAATACGAGGAATAATAGTAATAATACGAGGAATAATAGTAATAATACGAGGAATAATAGTAATAATACGAGAATAATAGTAATAATACGAGGAATAATAGTAATAATACGAGGAATAATAGTAATAATACGGGGAATAATAGTAATAATACGAGGAATAATAGTAATAATACGAGGAATAATAGTAATAATACGGGGAATAATAGTAATAGTAATAATACGAGGAATAATAGTAATAATACGAGAAATAATAGTAATAGTAATAATACGAGGAATAATAGTAATAATACGAGAAATAATAGTAATAATACGAGAAATAGTAGTAATAATACGGGGAATAATAGTAATAATACGAGGAATAATAGTAATAATACGAGGAATAATAGCAATAATACGAGGAATATTAGTAATAATACGAGGAATAATAGTAATAATACGAGGAATAATAGTAATAATACGAGAAATAATAGTAATAATAAAGATAATGATAATAATTCCAAAAATTAGCATTACTTTTATTATCATTATTATCATCATCAATAATAATGATAGTGATAATGATAAAGATAATACTAATAATGATATTCATAATAATGATAATAATAATAATGATAATAATAATAATAGGAACAATAATAATAATGACAATAATAATAATAATAATAATAATAATAATAATAATAATAATAATAATAATAATAATAAAGCTAAAATGATAGTAATAATAATAATAATAATAATAATAATAATAATAATAATAATAATAATAACAATAATAATAATAACAATAATAACAATAATAATAATAATAACAATAACATCAAATTAGCCAACATCTCTAAATACCTTCAACCAAAGTCTAATTATATAATGAAAACAAATCACTAATTATATCATCAATTCATAATGACAGTGGCTCGATGACTGAGAAATTCATTCTACCCCTTTGGAATGAGGACCTCGTCATTATAAAACGTAGGATGAAGGCATAAGTGTTGGAACCTCAGGTAGAAAAAGAAAAAGCGTAGAGACAGGAATAATTTTTTTTCCTATGATTGACAGAAGAATACGATTGTCTTGGACTGTACAGTGGCTAGGCACTATAAGAGGAAACTGAGTGGCTAAAATGGTTATGATAGATAGGAAAAAAAAAGAGTGAAACTGGGGGGAAGTTTAAGGGTAGTAATGATGATGATGATGGTAATGATGATGATGGTGATGAAGGCGATGATGATGATGATGATAATGATGAAGATGATGATGATGCTGGTGATGATGATGATGATGATAATGATGAAGATGATGATGATGCTGGTGATGATGATGATGGTGAAGATGATAATGATGATAATGATGAAAATGATGATGGTGATGATGATGATAATGATAGTGATGATGATGATGATGATAATAATGATAACGATGTTGATGATGATGATGACGATGATGATGAAGCTGATGATGATGATGGTGATGATGTCAAAGGGACCGAATATGGCAACTGATAAGAGACTATATCCGCATGAGATTGTAGGTATAAGACCCAAAGGATGGCTGATAGAAAGGTAGATGGACGGTGGTCAAGGAGTGCAAGTGTGTGTGTGTGTGTGTGTGTGTGTGTGTGTGTGTGTGTGTGTGTGTGTGTGTGTGTGTGCGTGTGTGTGTGTGTGTGTGTATGGGGGACGCTCTCTCTCTCTCTCTCTCTCTCTCTCTCTCTCTCTCTCTCTCTCTCTCTCTCTCTCTCTCTCTCGAGGGAGGGAGGGAGGAACCTGTGATGGTGTGTGTGTGTGTGTGTGTGTGTGTAGAAGAGGAGCTGCAAGACTCGCAGCTCTGCTGGTGGGCAACTAGAGACAGACAATCTGTGGAGCACAGACGGGGTAGAGAGATACAGCGTTGTGTATGAAGTGAGCTGGTGAATGGAAGAAGGAAGCGGGAGGACACTGCAGGAGGTGGATGTCGTTGTGAGGGCACGTGTGTAGCTGTGAAATAATAGGGATGGGAGAGAAGAGCCGTTTGGACAACGGGAGACGAAGTATTGCATATCAACACGCTAAGGACGAGGGAGGTCAGGGATATATGGAGGTGGTGATAAGAGGAGCGATGGAAACCAGCCACAAGTAGCAAGGTAGATGTTAACTGAAGACTATAAAGATATAAGAGAGAGTAAACCAGTTAGTAATGGTACACTACGGGGTGTACTAGTCTTGTATACCTGGGTGCTAGATGGAAGATGAACTGAAACTATTGGAGGTATTGAAGGAAAACTCTACAGTGATGAATTGAGTGATAGCTCTATATAGGAAACCCTCCAGTTCTTTGCAATCAAGACACAACAAACACGACATTAACATTCTGCCTCTGATGATGCCCTGTGTCAGCACCTCCTCATCGAATACAGCTACGATGTTGATGTGGTAAAACCACGAACTAACTCAATGATGTTGTAGCTGAAGCTAAATTACCATACTTCTATAGCATGCCAGGATACTATAACTCACTATCACAAATGGGTACTTTCTAACTCGTGCGGGAACGACTAGCAAGCTGGTTCACCTCCAAGCCACGATGGTAAGGTCTTTGCCTACAATGGCGTGACCTCTGACCTAAGCCTGCAAGGATCAGGTGATAAAGCCATGCCATCCTCCGTCACCATCAAGGATCTTGCGCCCTCGTACTCATGCATCGCCGAACAGTCGTGTGCATGACGTTAAAGCATTCACAAGAACCGTCCACAGAAACTGTCATCTCCACCAGTAAGGACGAGTGAAGGATATAACACGACTAGACGTATGATTATGGTCAAACAAGATATCATCATTTGAACAGATTATGGCATAGAATTGTCCTGGATGAAGACGCGCGTCGAAGCAGATCCTCAACCACAAGACGAGGTGGATTTTTGAAAACCAGAACTCCTACCACTGCGGTCTAAGACGCAAAAAGATTGTGGTGTAGACATCTTTGTGTGTGTGTGTGTGTGTGTGTGTGTGTGTGTGTGTGTGTGTGTGTCAATAGGATTATACCGACCTTATGTTTTTACTAAGGGAATCAAGTCATGTTTACACTACAGGAGGTGAAGAACTCCCGTATATTCTATTCCTCTTTGATCCTCTACTGAAATCAAATATATCATAGCCTGGTGTTTGGCTTGGCTACATAGTCTCTGCGTTTTTGTTTTTTTTTCAAATCCTTTATAAAAACTCACTGCAAAAGGCCTAATACCTGAAATGGACGTTTATCATTTACGGTTCTGTTTTGGAAATGCAATTCGTTACGGACTATTGGAACATGATGAAAATACTATGAACAGGTACGTAGTCCCAAGTAATCCATGATTGAATGAAAACATCCACAGCCCACTGTGTATTTACTGACTGAATATCCATCGTCTATTGAACGCTAGACAATTAATCCTCTGTTGAGATCAAATTCCTTCAGAGCATTATGATAACTATAGGTCTCATCTTTGCTATGTTCGCCCTTGATAGACTACGATGAGGCTCTGTCCAGTTAATTCTTAGAGTTAACATCGTTTTCGTCAAGTGTTGGTGGGTCAAGTACATACCTTCCTCTCTCAGTTTATGCACGCATCCAGAAGGCAATGTATGTATCATAGTCTCGCCTATAATATACTCTCATAGAAAATGTACCACCCCGACTAGCTCCAGAGAAAACGCGAGACGTTGGGTAGGTCACTGAGCCGATTAGAAAGGGTAGACTCAAACAGCATGTCTCCACCCTACGCTAACCTTAGAATGCGTTCTACTTGATCATCTTTCATACGATTTATTCACCGATAAACTTATAAATGAAATGTTGACGTACATAACAAAAAAAAAGCATCGAGTACTTATTTCAACATTAGTCATAAATACAAAAAACAGTACTTACAAAACTATAATGCATACAAAAAATACAGCCGAAGTAGATACAAAATCGAGATGATTTTACAGTGACGGGCCAAACCAATAGTTACTAACACCAGAGGAGAAGAATTAACAGTGAGTTACAAACACATTAAGATCTTCAAGACCTAATTTACATCCATAAAATAAAAAGAAATTCTCTCGTTCCACACAAACACCATTCACATCACATACTCTGACTGACAGTGGATTGATCATTGACTGACAGTGGAGTGATCATTCTCTGGCTGACAGTGGAGTGATCATTCTCTGGCTGACAGTGGAGTGATCATTCTCTGACTGACAGTGATCATTCTCTGACTGACAGTGATCATTCTCTGACTGACAGTGGAGTGATCATTCTCTGACGACTGACAGTGGAGTGATCATTCTCTGACTGACAGTGATCATTCTCTGACTGACAGTGGATTGATCATTCTCTGACTGACAGTGGATTGATCATTCTCTGACTGACAGTGGAGTGATCATTCTCTGGCTGACAGTGGATTGATCATTCTCTGACTGACAGTGGAGTGATCATTCTCTGGCTGACAGTGGATTGATCATTCTCTGACTGACAGTGATCATTCTCTGACTGACAGTGGAGTGATCATTCTCTGACTGACAGTGAAGTGATCATTCTCTGACCGACAGTGATCATTCCCTGACTGACAGTGGAGTGATCATTCTCTGACGACTGACAGTGGATTGATCATTCTCTGACTGACAGTGGAGTGATCATTCTCTGGCTGACAGTGGAGTGATCATTCTCTGACTGACAGTGGAGTGATCATTCTCTGACTGACAGTGAAGTGATCATTCCCTGACTGACAGTGATCATTCCCTGACTGACAGTGGAGTGATCATTCTCTGACGACTGACAGTGGAGTGATCATTCTCTGACTGACAGTGAAGTGATCATTCCCTGACTGACAGTGAAGTGATCATTCCCTGACTGACAGTGAAGTGATCATTCTCTGGCTGACAGTGAAGTGATCATTCTCTGACTGACAGTGAAGTGATCATTTTCTGACTGACAGTGAAGTGATCATTCTCTGACTGACAGTGGAGTGATCATTCCCTGACTGACAGTGGATTGATCATTCTCTGACTGACAGTGATCATTCTCTGACTGACAGTGGAGTGATCATTCTCTGACTGACAGTGAAGTGATCATTCTCTGACCGACAGTGATCATTCCCTGACTGACAGTGGAGTGATCATTCTCTGACTGACAGTGATCATTCTCTGACTGACAGTGATCATTCTCTGACTGACAGTGATCATTCTCTGACTGACAGTGGATTGATCATTCCCTGACTGACAGTGAAGTGATCATTCTCTGACTGACAGTGAAGTGATCATTCTCTGACTGACAGTGGAGTGATCATTCTCTGACTGACAGTGAAGTGATCATTCTCTGACTGACAGTGGAGTGATCATTCTCTGACTGACAGTGGAGTGATCATTCTCTGACTGACAGTGGAGTGATCATTCTCTGACTGACAGTGAAGTGATCATTCCCTGACTGACAGTGAAGTGATCATTCTCTGACTGACAGTGGAGTGATCATTCCCTGACACCAAAAACCGGTTTAAAAGGATGAGACTTTACGAAAACCTAGAACTCTTGGCGCAACATATGATGAAACACGAGATCTCTCGTTCCGTGCCTGCGTTTTGGTCATGGACCAATTCATAATCACGTCTCTTAATATACACATAAGGGTGTTGAGACCATTAATGATGATATGTAAAATGTCCATATTGCAACAGGTCCAATCTCCGTTCTACTGGGAGTATAACCAATTTAACCAAACTGTTCATCAATGCCATTTGGGAGTTCTGGGAGAAGTGGGTATATTATGATGTTATTTCGTGTAACCTGCATCCTATACCCATGTATTTCTAAGTAAGACTATCATACCATATAAGATTATCGTACCCCCATGTATTTCTAAGTAAGATTATCATACCATGTTAGACTATCGTACCCCCCATGTATTTCTAAGTAAGATTATCGTACCACATAAGACTATCGTACCCCCATGTATTTTTAAATAAGATTATCATGCCACATAAGACTATCGTACCCCCATGTATTTCTAGTAAGACTATCATACCATGTTAGACTATCGTACCCCCCATGTATTTCTAAGTAAGATTATCATGCCACATAAGACTATCGTACCCCCATATATTTCTAAGTAAGATTATCATACCACATAAGACTATCGTACCCCCATGTATTTCTAAGACTATCATACCATATTAGACTATTGTACCCCAATATATTTCTGAGTAAGACTATCATACCACATAAGATTATCGTACCCCCATGTATTTCTAAGTAAGAATATCATACCACATAAGACTATCGTACCACCATACATTTCGAAGTAAGACTATCGTACCGCAATGAACACGTATAATCGAAGAGACATTGAATTACAGCCGATACAAGAAGTCCTTTTTCTTTTCTTTTTCAGATCAAAATTCCGGGTTTACCTGTTAAGACATTCATCTAAACTTATGGTGATTCAGATACGATACTTTCACCCGATCATGATTGGTCTATGTCTACGCTTCAAAGAGAAGGTGACTACATATGACCTCGACTAAATCTCATCTCTATAATACAATACCTTCTTGGAATCAACAGGATTTTACGCACTGCTTAAATGCAATGACAGCTTACAGTCTCTCAACCGACTCCATCATTGACACTCAAACTCCTCTCTACCATAGACATATGCTTTCCTGACACCATCTATCATTTCACCTATCACAATATTTCCTTTTTGTGTGTGATTATACAACTCATAGGACGGAACGGAGAATGGTCTCTTTATACTACTAATATTACTGGTGTTCATGGACTCTGAACTGCTTCAGAAAACCATGAACACACGAAGAAAATTATCTAAAACTATATGCTAAAGAGAGGAGCTGAAGAACCTCAAATCAGGTTTTTCTTTTTAATGAGGTTTATGAGGCGAAAATGTAGTTCAGTTGAGACACTGAAGAAGCTGAGTGAGGGTATGTAAAATGCTTGGAAGACGCTGAAAAATGAGACGAGCAAGATGGCAAAGAGGACGCTCAAGGGCACAGAGAGATCATGGGAGGTACTTGAAATCAACATACAGTGTATACACCTTTTTGGGGCACAGGAGAACGGAGGTGAAATATGAAAAAAAAGGGAAGCAAACGACACAGAAAATGGTTCAGGAAAAAACATGGGAAACTATATTATGTCACCCACAAGAGAAATGTAGAAAGTCAATAGTCAGGATAATTTTTTACACTTTACGCCCCAATTGTGTTATGATATTCCAGTCATACGCAATCGATAGATTTATCTTTTACAGGCTATGAACACAGTTATCTACTATATGTAAAAAAAAAAAAAAAAAAAACACGTTAAGTTCCCAAGTACACTTTCGTGTAATAATCATATCGTCAGGAGAGATACAAGATTGAGCTAAAAGACGCAGAACATTCACCTGATATACAAGAAAGAGACGTAGCTAAGACACCATTGGTTAGGTTAAACTGGATAAAAGGTTCATTATATTAAGACGTATGCCATCGCTTACCCACCCAAAAAAAAAAAAAATGAACCAAAAACTCAAAATGAAAAAGAAAAATCTCAAAATAAGATGAATTATAAAACTAGGAAGGACTTTTACGGAAACTAGGATACGAAACGATTCAATGGAAAATGTAAATGATGAGGTTATGATGGAACTCTAACGAATAATGAACAGATTTCTAATTCAAAAATACGTAGTAAGTGTACCACAGGAAAACTCGGGCGAGGGAAAACATATTATATTTTGACCTCCCCATAATACACTCTAACTGGCCCCCATGGGGTCTCTAAGGCAACGCTGAAGTGGACCAATACATGAAGACTATAAGTAATGGAAAGACAACTAACATATGACATACCTAACAGCTTATTCAAAACGACACAAGTGTGAAATCCCAACCACTGAGTTATCAAAACACGTCTTTATGGCCTTTGGCCAAAATCATCTTCTAACAACTTCAATGGCAAAATTTTACCTTTATTCTTCCATTCAGGCGATGATATAGAAGCTTCTCCTATAGACAAAGCAATTCTCTTTGGCTCTAAAACGAAAAAAAAAATAATCATCACCAGCTGGCCAGCGCAGAGCATCAGCAAGATATATCCAACACTGCAAAAAGGGTGGCCAGAGCAGAGCATTGGATACCCAACACTGCAAGAAGGGTGGCCAGAGCAGAGCATCGGATACCCAACACTGCAAAAAGGGTGGCCAGAGCAGAGCATCCGATACCCAACACTGCTAGAAGAGTGGCCAGAGCAGAGCATCGGATACCCAACACTATAAAAGGAGTGAGTCATGTAACTGTGAAAACCACGGAGGAATTCCCTCCATAAGCCATATGTCTATACTAAAGAATATTAGAGAAAAGAATTTAAGATATATTTTAGAACCAGAACGAGGAGAAAAGGATGCATGGTTTCCATAAAGGAGAGAGGAATCAACATACATAATTACCGTTGCAATTCGACATATTACACAGTCTTGTGACTTTTGGCTTTTGGCATCACACACACTCTTTCTTAACCTGCGAAATATTCTTCGACTGCGTACCGAAACGCATATTATGGACAATGCTTATCAGAATATAGCGTACGTAAATGACAAGCTAGTAAAAACAATAAGTTATTATCTTCCCCTGCATAAGTAAATAACACCTACTGATAATGAAGGGAAAAAGGATTTGATATAAACAGTGAGAGAGATGGGGTATATCACCCACGCTTCAGTTCATAACAACACTCCATGCTCAAGGTCGCTCAAGGTCGTCAGAATTGTAAGCCAAATTTAAGTGGCAAGGCGACAGCAATGCTCGTCAGTGACAGCCTCAAAGCCTAGCTATGGGACGTTAACTTTGAACCACTTAGAAAACGGGAAATAAACGGGAAATAAAGTCGCAAGCGCTTTCGTATAATACGGAAAAAAAAAAAAAACGAAATCATTTAATACTTCGTATTTTCCGTTTTCTTGAAGTTATATCTACGTCTTATGTACGTTAGCTACTTGTGTACTATATATATATATATATATATATATATATATATATATATATATATATATATATATATATACAACCTTAGAAGGTTCGGTACGTAAACAATTGGATCATTTCCTTCGCCTACCTTCTGGTGTAACTTTTAATATACATCCCTACGGAATACCCACACCCCTGTCATTTATCATACATATATGTAATCTGTCATACGTGAAACACCTGCTAATCAACAATCATAAATATAAATTGCTACATCTAGCACATAAATAGGCTCCTAATCAATATGATTAATAAATCAAAGTTGCTACATCTAGCACGCGACGAGGCTGCTTATCAACATGATCAATTAACAAAAGTTGTAACATCTAGCACATACATGAAACACCTGCTAATCAACATAATCATAAATAAATGTTGCTACATCTAGCATATAAATAGGCTACTAATCAATATGATTAATAAATCAAAGTTGCTACATCTAGCACGCCACTAGGCTGCTGATCAACATGATTAATAAACAAAAGTTGTAACATCTACCACATAAATTGGTCAAAGTATCGCCTGCCCATTTACCAATCGGAGAATTGAACTGAACTACCCTTGTTTTCTATCGTAGCCTAGCCTGTTAACAATCAATGCAGAATGGTCTACACGCCTTGGAGAAAACTAATTACCTATCCTCTATCCTTCAAACCATCAGGATAAATCTTCTAGCTTAGAATATGTATATCCATGCAAAGATATATGGCTCGTCTGTCTATCCGTACATACCTTCATACTCTCGGTAGAAGAATCTTCACTTTACGTCCCTTTCAGATCAACGGAACATCAACGAAGCACTGTCACTAACCACTTCACAAAATACACTATTAATTGTTGGTATAAGACGTCGGGTGTGGGTGGAAGGGAGAGTCCATTGGCATGTAACGTACTTCATACCCTCCGACCACGAATGCCCAACTTACATCATGCACAACCCGCCAACGCTACCGCCCACGTACAGTTGCCATTCACCCCTTTTTTTTCTTTTCTTTTCTCTTTTTTCCTATCAAATCAAGACACATTATGGGTACCAGTTATACCTAAGTGGTGCCAAATGGATAAATAACATTTAAATTATATTTCCTGTTGGGGAGTTGTTCAGTTTGTCATAGAGACGTAAATTAACTCTGATTATTGACGAAAATGTTGATCTGGCTACCTGATCCTATTCCTTGAATGTAAACACAAAAGACACTGGACGGTACGATTGTTGATTGCCTTGTTACCTCTACGCGAAGTAGTTCCACCAACATACATACGTATGCAGGCGATTTTTCGACCAACTTGTACAAAGTTCCTTGTGATACAAATTTAAACAAACTTTACATAGATGTAATTATGGGAGTACATATTACACGTATCATACCCACTGTGGGAGTGCATATTAAACATACATACCTGAGGGAGTAGATACTATACACATGTTATATACTGGGGAGAGTATATCATACGTATGTTGGGGAGTTAAAATCCCCAGGGTTCCTACACACCTGCCTCCCATCATGCCTTACTACTGGTTCCACCCGCGCTGTAATCACGACTTCTAACACTGCTAATTGCTGATCGTATGGTAATTACACAGTGGGATAATTACTCGGCATATGGTAATTGGTCCACAGTGGTAATTGCACAACGTGAGTTTATACTCTTAAATTACTTTCTGTCACTTATATTTTCTCTCTTCCTCTCGTCCTATTTCCCATGTTTCCTTCTCTGCTCTTTCCTTCTGGCATCAACCAGAACGAAAATACTGTATAAACCCAACTTCGTCTTGCGTTGTATCTCTATGCGTGCGCGCGCAAGCTCCCTATAGCCCAAAACTCCGTCTATATGGGAACTGTGACATTACCAAAACATTCAACAGGTCACTGGACTTAGCGGTAGAAGGGGAGTTGAGGAGGGAGGGTGAGGGGTCGTCTACCACAGATGCCTGGCGAAGACTCGCTTTCCCTTGCATGTCCACACACCTCCTTCAGCTGTATGCTATGGGCTGGATGTGGTCCCAGTGGATGAATTATTACGAAGCAGATATTAATTAGATGGAGCTGACGCCAAGGATAAGGGGATTGGCTGTTCATTTGTTATTGTTTTGAGGTTCACCAACACCCTGGTGTTTCTTTGTATCGTGTTTCACCTTCCTTCATACATCCTTCCATTTAGATTGTATTACAGACCTTTTTTTAAAGGATGTAATGGAGGATTTATTACTATTGCTGTTTGTACCAAATGTTACTATGTGTACTGAGGGTATACATAGAAACAAGTATACATTCATTGGTGTATTTCAGTATTGATATATCTAGCAGGTGTGATTGTTCACACCAACAGTGTGCTACTTTTCGTGCAAACAGTGCTTTTCTCTTCGTTTCAACAGTGCTTCTCTTTCGCACCAGCTGTGCTACTCTTTCACACCAACAGTGCTACTCTTCACACTAACATCGCTACTCTTCGCACCAACAGTGCTTCTCTTCGCACCAACATCGCTACTCTTCACACCAACAGTGCTACTTTCCACACCAACAGTGCCCCAACAGTGCTTCTCTTCGTACCAACATCGCTACTCTTCGTACCAACATCGCTACTCTTCGTACCAACAGTGCTACTCTCCACACCAACAGTGCCCCAACAGTGCTACTCTTCGTACCAACATCGCTACTCTTCGTACCAACATCGCTACTCTTCGTACCAACAGTGCTACTCTCCACACCAACAGTGCCCCAACATCGCTACTCTTCGTACCAACATCGCTACTCTTCGTACCAACATCGCTACTCTTCGTACCAACATCGCTACTCTTCGTACCAACATCGCTACTCTTCGTACCAACAGTGCTACTCTTTTCCTCAAACTCTGCTGTTTACACCAGCAATATTACCAATAAAGTTTTACAGCTTAAAGAAAAAACTATTTGACTTCTGTGATATCCCATTACATAACGGGATTCATGTTTCTTTATTAGTGTTGTGAAAGGTACGGCAGAACCCAGACGTTCTCAGGAAAGACCACGAACTCAGTGTTTTGAAAGTCCTTTGGAAGGATCTCATTTCATTGTTGTAAATATAGGAAGCATATATATGAATATTCCCTAGGGATGGGGAGAAAGAATACTTCCCACGTATTCCCTGCGTGTCGTAGGTGGCGACTAAAAGGGGAGGGAGAGGGGGGCTGGAAATCCTCCCCTCTCGTTTTTCATTTTCCCAAAGAAGGAACAGAGAAGGGGGGCCAAGTGAAGATATTCCCTCAAAGGCTCAGTCCTCTGTTCTTAACGCTACCTCGCTAACGCGGGAAATGGCGTTAGCGAGTCCTGCGATATATATATATATATATATATATATATATATATATATATATATATATATATATATATATATGTATATATATATATATTTATATATCACAGGACTGAATTCCTTACCAATTCCCTCTGGTTTTGGCATTCTTCTCTCTCCCACATTACGTTCTCCTCCTCCTTGCTCTCCCGCTGTTCGTTCGCTTTTGTCATGCACAAACCAGGACCATTCACCTATGAGCCCTTATGCCTTATTTTTCAGTCTGACACACAGGCCTTCGACTTCAGGGGCAATTTAACATTCAACGACATATTCTGCAGGTCAATAGCCTTCCTGATAAGTATATTTCTATAAGCGAACGCTGTCACCAGAACGAAATCGAACGCGACCGTTCTTGGCTCTTTATTTTTGCCCTCCCTGACAAATCCGGATTCACCAATCCGCCTGCAGCAACGGACGACGAACGCTGGCTTCATCATCGTCCTACTTCCCATGGGAAGGGGTTGAGGACGAGTCGCTACTTCCCCCTCCTGCAGGTGTTGAGTGGCTGGGAGCTCTCCTGACGGTGGTGACAGTAGATCCGGGCTCACCCTACAGTCTATGGACTAACGATTGCTCCAGCACACCACCGAGTCGAATCAGAATTTCTATTCACGATCAGAACTTCCATTAGAGTGAAAACTGGTAGTGTGTGTGTGTGTGTGTGTGTGTGTGTGTGTGTGTGTGTGTAGTGTCTATAAGGGCAATGCAGTGGTTAGCTAACGAAAAATAAGAGACAGATATACACAGCAATGTGGTTGTCAGGGGATGACAGCGTTGTACTGGAAATCATTTTCGAGAACTCTGCTCATCTTCACTGCCAGAAAAGTACTCAAAACAAACACACACACACACACACACACACACACACACACACACACACACACACACACAAAAGCTAGAGGGATATACGACAGCATCAGATGTTTACTCCAATATGGAGCAGTAGATGTGTATGATTGTCATCCATATTGAATGTCATTATGGCATATTCTGATAAAAATTATAATGATACGAGGAAGAACTGAGGAAATAATGTTCATATCAAGTGGGTTTCTTGAAGTACAGTGAACTCCGCCTCTATATTACCACTACCAGCAACTTCATTTCCTGACCTCCATCTCCCTCCTGTACCACCATCAAATCCACTTTCCATCCAGTGCTACCATCACCTCCGCCATCTCTCCAGTACTACGCTTCACCGGAGCCTCTCCTTCTGTACTAAGCATCAGCTCCCCAGGACTACACAACACATCCACCTCCCATCCGCTACAACATATATTGGTTCTCATCATCGCTAAAAGCTTCCCTCCTCGTCCCCCACCTTCCTGGAGACTGAGGTCTTCCCTCCCTCATCCCTCACGTTCTTGGAGCCAGAGGTCTTCCCTCCCTCATCCCTCACGTTCCTGGAGACAAAGGTCTTCCCTCCCTCCCTCATCCCTCACGTTCCTGGAGACAGAGGTCCTCCCTCCCTCATCCCTCGCGTTCCTGGAGACAGAGGTCCTCCCTCCCTCATCCCTCGCGTTCCTGGAGACAGAGGTCCTCCCTCCCTCATCCCCCAAGTTCTTGGAGACAGAGGTCTTCCCTCCCTCCCTCATCCCTCACGTTCCTGGAGACAGAGGTCTTCCCTCCCTCCCTCATCCCTCACGTTCTTGGAGCCAGAGGTCTTCCCTCCCTCATCCCTCACGTTCTTGGAGACAGAGGTCTTCCCTCCCTCATCCTCCAAGTTCTTGGAGGTTTTGAAACCAGAGACCCTCCCCTCTCTAGACCTCCACATTCATGGTGTCAGAGGTCCTCCTCCTCTTGACCTCAGGTTCCTGGTGTCAGACACATAGACAACCAGGACAAACCCGAGACTCCAATGACAACCAGGAATCATCCAGGAAAAACCAGAAGACACTAAGGGCATTCGTGAGTCACCTCACACAACTAGCGAACAGGGATATCCGACTAAGGACAAGAATGACCAATGGACGAGACAAAGGCGTCCAGAAGACATCTCTCTTGGCTATTACAACCCCCTGGACGCCCTGGCCAGTTAGCAGACATCGAAGGCAACCAGTGGATTCCAGAGGAATAATCGCCAAATATTCAGGACGAAAATCGCCAAATATTCAGGACGAAAATCCCCAAATATTCAGGACGAAAATCTACAAATATTCAGGACGAAAATCACCCAATTTCAGGACGAAAATCACCAACTACTTAGGAAGAAAATCACCAAATATTATGGGACGAAAATCTGCAAATACTCAGAACGAAAATCACCCAATACTACTCCGGATGAAAATCACCAAATATTCCGGACTAAAATCACCAAATACTCAGGACGAAAATCACCCAATACTACTCAGGTGAAAATCACCAAATATTCCGGACTAAAATCACCGAATACTCAGGACGAAAATCACCAAATACTTAGGACCAATGAACAAGCCCCCAAGACAAAAACAGAAATTACGTGACGACCTAAAAATCATTTTAAATCAGAACACAGACACTCAGAAAAATCAGCTAGTACAGACCACCCTAGAACAGACCATTTAGGACAACCACAGACGCTTATGGTAAGTGGTAGACACCTAGAGGGAAAAGGATAGACAACCAGGACAACCAAGAGACACTCAGACCAAGCAGAAGACACCTAAAGCAGAGGGTAGACACACACACAGGAGAACTATCAGGTACTACTAGGAACCACTGACTAGCAGTAATCACACAGGACAATCAGTAGCCACATAGAATGAGCTGCAAAGAGGAATCAGGGGGTCACTAAGGACAATGATGAAAGAGCAGGAGACACCCAGGACAATTCATGACAAAACTAGGAGTCAGCAAGGACAACAATGAACGACCAGGAGACACCAGGACAATTCATAACAAAACTAGGAGTCAGCAACGACAACAGTGAAAGACTAGGACACACCCAGGACAATTCATGACAAAACTAGGAGTCAGCAAGGACAACAATGAAAGACTAGGACACACTCAGGACAATTCATGACAAAACTAGGAGTCAGCAAGGACAACAATGAAAGACTAGGAAACACCCAGGACAATTCATGACAAAACTAGGAGTCAGCAAGGACAACAATGAACGACCAGGAGACACCAGGACAATTCATAACAAAACTAGGAGTCAGCAACGACAACAGTGAAAGACTAGGACACACCCAGGACAATTCATGACAAAACTAGGAGTCAGCAAGGACAACAATGAAAGAGCAGGAGACACCAAGGACAATTCATGACAAAACTAGGAGTCAGCAAGGATAACAATGAAAGACCAGGAGACACCCAGGACAATTCATGACAAAACTAGGAGTCAGCAAGGACAACAATGAAAGACTAGGAGACACCCAGGACAATTCATGACAAAACTAGGAGTCAGCAAGGACAACAATGAAAGACTAGGAGACACCCAGGACAATTCATGACAAAACTAGGAGTCAGCAAGGACAACAATGAAAGACTAGGACACACCCAGGACAATTCATGACAAAACTAGGAGTCAGCAAGGACAACAATGAAAGACTAGGAAACACCCAGGACAATTCATGACAAAACTAAGAGTCAGCAACGACAACAATGAAAGACTAGGAGACACCCAGGACAATTCATGACAAAACTAGGAGTCAGCAAGGACAACAATGAAAGACCCGGAGACACCAGGACAATCATTAACTATAAAGGAAACACTTGAGGGAATCATCAGTAAACAGTAGTGGCACAAGGACAGTGACACATACCTTGGAAGTACCCAAAGACGCCGTCAGGTGACATCGAGGATCGAACCGATTACTTTTGGACACCCTGAAGATACAGATGGTCTCCAGTCTCATCAGACCCGTGGTTACTGGAGGAGATACCAGAGGAGGTGGTCTCTGAAAGACGTCCAGACCAATTACAGATAGCAAAGGAGGCATTCGGGACGGGCCCGTAAATGCCCAGGAGGCCCTTGCAGACTCTTAGGAACAAATAAGACACGCCCAGGACCAATGAAAACTGTCCTTAAATACCTAAAAGGAAAACAGGAAAACGACGGGAGATGAACAACACTGAGACTCTTAGGACAGTCATAGACATCTAGGACAATCTTAAGCAACACAGGAACACCCAGGACAATCTTAAGCAACACAGGAACACCCAGGACAATCTTAAGCAACACAGGAACACCCAGGACAATCTTAAGCAACAACAGGACACCCAGGACAATCTTAAGCAACACAGGAACACCCAGGACAATCTTAAGCAGCACAGGGATACCCAGGACAATCTTAAGCAACTCAGTGACACCCAGGACAATCTTAAGCAACACAGGAACACCCAGGGCAATAATAGGAAATGATAGGACTCCCAGGGCAATGATAAGCAACTCAGTGACACCCAGGACAATCAGAGGCAACAACAGGACACCCAGGACAATCATAAGCAGCACCAGGACACCCAGGACAATCATAGGCAACACAGGACACCCAAGACAATCTTAAGCAACACAGGAACACCCAAGACAATCTTAAGCAACACAGGAACACCCAGGACAATCTTAAGTAACACAGGAACACCCAGGACAATCTTAAGCAACACAGGGACACCCAGGACAATCTTAAGTAACACAGAGACACCCAGGATATCTTAAGTAACACAGAGACACCCAGGACAATCTTAAGTAACACAGGGACACCCAGGATATCTTAAGTAACACAGAGACACCCAGGACAATCTTAAGTAACACAGGGACACCCAGGACAATCTTAAGTAACACAGAGACACCCAGGATATCTTAAGTAACACAGAGACACCCAGGACAATCTTAAGTAACACAGGGACACCCAGGATATCTTAAGTAACACAGAGACACCCAGGACAATCTTAAGTAACACAGGGACACCCAGGACAATCTTAAGTAACACAGAGACACCCAGGACATCTTAAGTAACACAGAGACACCCAGGACAATCTTAAGTAACACAGGGACACCCAGGACAATCTTAAGTAACACAGAGACACCCAGGACATCTTAAGTAACACAGAGACACCCAGGACAATCTTAAGTAACACAGAGACACCCAGGACATCTTAAGTAACACAGAGACACCCAGGACAATCTTAAGTAACACAGGGACATCCAGGCCAATCTTAAGTAACAGAGAGACACCCAGGCCAATCTTAAGTAACAGAGAGACACCCAGGACAATCATATACAACGCAGAAACACTCAAATAGAAGCGACAAAGTGACAACAAGACAATCAAAGCCAGAATTTGGAGAAAGAGCAATTCTAAAAGACAAGAAGTTACCCTCTAACAATATGTAGACACCCAGGGCAATTGCAAACAATAAGGGGAAATCTAGGGCAGCCACCATGAGCAAGCTAAGGATACCCAAAAAGTAGAGGCAGAGCTGATCAAGACTTCCTCAAAATTCATGTCTCAACCTTCTGAACTCAAACATTTTGCCCGTTTCTTGGTCTCTCTCGAGTCGTGGTCGACTGTCTGCAGCCAAGAGCTCTATGGTTAACCCCCCTTGACGTTCTCCACTAAGAACCATACCTCAATTGGATGACCATACGAGAAGGTTCAATTTCTGGAAGTACTAACACCTCCTCATACTGTTGCAGAAGGCATTCCTGAAGGAGAGAGAAGGGCAGCTTGTTTCTGTCGATCAAAAGAATCTCTGGCGTCGCACAAGGTTACTTTGGCCAGATCTTAATGGCTTCGTAGAATTACTTGGTACAAAAGGGGTTCAGCCATCTCCCTTAGCTAGCATTCAGCGCTGAAGTCTCACACGGAGCAGCAAAGTCGTGGCGACGTGTGGAAAACAACACCTCATTCACCTACTTTCCTCTAAATGCAATCAGCCTTTATCATGGTAAGGAAACACCATTGCCATGGGACGTCAGTTTAGGTGTGTCTGCTATAAGAGTCGCGAAACCCAGGCGTTTATCAACCTCTGTTGCTCAGATCTTCGCAGCTGAAGTACATAGAGCTCTTCAGTATTTTACACGTTCTCCTTACAGTCATGGACGGATCAGATATCATCTTGTCGTTCAATATTCAAATACTCGAATATTAGTCTTTGTCCAAGATGGCTCTACTTCCACAGCCTTTTACATTTCTATTTGGGACTTAGTAAACCAGCAGTAGGAGCTCCAGGAGGTTGCTGCAGTTCCCTCTCTTTTTCAACTATTGGTAACCAAATTCGTGTTCCAGGTGGAGTGCTGTCCATGCCACAGACATAAGACAGCATGCAACCTCTGGATCACTATACCACTCTTTTTCTCTCTGGAAAATCCTCCTGCTTGCAAGACCCTGAGAGTCCTCTCATCTAACCAGTGGAGATAGACCTTATCACCCATGAAAGAGACATCCTTACCCAGAAGTAGTAAGGTAGTGGTAATCAAGAGATTATCAGAGACGCCTCGACGGTGAGATGGCCATTGGTTGTTCAGGAACCAAGAGGCAGGAGCTGTATATAGCGTCAAGACCGCTCCACGTCAGCAGCATCTATACCCTTCTGTAAATCTCCACTTGCTTAATAATACGATCCATTCTGTAGAGATGGTTCGCTGTGCTATACCCCATTTGCCAAACCATCTTGTCTTTATTCAGTACCCCTTCCAAGTCATAGTCTCTCCGTTAGCTAAACTTATCTTCAACCCACTGTCTTCCAGACCTCACAACCAGCAGCATCTCAAACCTGCATCCAAGAGCATTAAATCCATTTCAGCCAACCTCCATAATTCTTGCGGACACTACATGATTTGTCATCCTCTATCCTCACCACGCGAAACTTGTCGTCTGAATTTGAAGTGAAGATGCCAAAGAGTAGCAACAACTCATCTGCAATCACTCTTATAGAGCTTAGCTCTATTTCACCTCTGTTGTTCTTGAGATCTTTCAAGCAAACACACATACCCTCTTTTTGTTCCAGTGTAAACGCCATTTATCATATCCCGTCAGCTGATGTACCTCTGTAGTTCATCCTAGTGTCTGAATAACCCATGAGGAGAAAAACATGAAGACGCGTGTCGATATTTTTGCGCCAAAAGTATAATTCTAAAAGAAATGTCTCATCCTTTCTTTTTTCTCCTCTTGCAGGAGGACGTAAAACCCCCCGAAGATGTGCAGAATGTCAGTCCAAGATCTTGCCTCGCAGTGCTAACAAACGTAGCATTTACTTTGCAATTTGACACGTGTCTCCCGAACGACACCATTGCAGTTGAATCAAGATCAACACATCGGCGCAACTCCCTCCGCAAATAGCATGGATATTCCCCGAAGTAAACAGGAAAAGACAGTCCTAGCAACAATATACTTTATCTCCATAATTCATTTCATTATCAATAAACCACAATAACTAATTACAATAAAGACTAAATGTTCTTTTTTTCTCTCACTCTCTTTCCGTCATTTTATCATCTTAAATCACTGATGTGTTATTGGGAGCACAAAAAAGGGAAATAGTCTTCAGCAGAAGTAAACCTCTTAGTTAAAGCGATTGTACAATGGGAGAAGCATCCCCCTCTCCACCAGCCCGATCATACGTATAAAGTGCAAGTTACGTCGAGCAAAAAACATAACATTTGGATGTATAAATTCTTTGACTTTCGGAATACTAAATGATTCACACCGTGTTGGCCCAATCACCCGCCGATTTCTAAATGGATCTACACCCTCGCTATTTGGTGCCGAGGGGATCGTCGTCCCCTTCCCTCCCTCAGCCCCCCCACCTCGCCTCAGCCTACAAGGGAGGAGAGAGGGGATTCTTAGTCCCCTCTCAATCCATCCCCCCCCCCTTTTCTCTAACATCCTATTTGATATCAGCAATGACCAAAGCCTCGTCCCCTCCTCCCTCTCTGCTGCCCCCCTCCAAACGTAGGCCTATGGCTGGTGTGTGTGTCTGTGTCTGCGTGTGAGGGGGGGAGGAAGAGGGGAAGAGAGTTATCCCTCCCCCTCTCTCTCCCTGAATCTCCTCCTCCTCCTCCTCCTCCGTATCGTCTGTCAAAACTTAATCCTCGCCCATGCCCCTGTAACTCACCTTCTTCCTCATCATCTTCAACCTTTCAGCAATATTCCAGCTCCCGACAACATGCCTCCTTGCTTACCAAGTCGCCATGCCAAGCTACCACATCCACGTCCCCTTCCATACTTATCTCCTCCCAGCCTCCTCCTCCTACCCTTTCAGTCTCGCCCCTTCGACCCCCTGAATTCACCTCACAATCCCATGGCTCCTCTCACTTACCCTATCACTCTTGCCCCTACAGCAGCCTCCTCCTTGCCTTCAGCTTACCCACACCTACCCACGCCCATGCCTACCTTCTCTTGCCTGCCTCCCACTACCCTCTCAACCTACACCCTGTTGGTCTTTCTCCCCCACACCCACCCACCCACCCCACCCTCTCCTCTCCTCCTCTTCCCTTACCCACTTACCCCCAACGCCTTACGCTCCACTCCCCATAGGCTTACGCGCTCGACTGCCCCAAAACAGTGCAGCTCATTCCGTACCTGCTAAGCAGGGAAATGCGTTCAGAAATGGCCGGCTGTTGGCTGCTACTAGTGATGGTGGTGTTAGCTTGGTCGCAAACATCCGGGCCAGACGGAGTTATATTGCTTCTACTTCCTCTGGCGTTAACGCGACGTCCGCGAGCGTCGTGGGGTTGAGTGACGGCGTGTGTGAGAGACACACCAAGGAGCATAAATCTTTTGTGAGCGAATGTGAGGACCGGTGAAAAAGGAGGGAAGAGGAGTGAAGATGAAGTCGAGATTGATAATGAGGTGATCAATGACACATACTGGAGGTTGATTTCGATATAGATTATTTATATTTATAAATCCATCAAGCACATACCTTTTGGATAACTGTATATCTGTAAAAGCAAAATATACTCGTTCGATTATGGCACCCCGATGCTGTGGTTGCTCTAGTCTCTCTCTCTCTCTCTCTCTCTCTCTCTCTCTCTCTCTCTCTCTCTCTCTCTCTCTCCCACTCCACACTCCTCCTACAGGAACGTCTCCTCCCACCTCCCTCTCCCCTCCGTCATCGCCTCCGTCACTGGAGAGAACGAGGAAACTTTTACACACGTCGTCCCGCCCCATTGCTCTCTTAATCTCTATGAAATATATATGGTCGGCTGGCGTTACTTGAGCGATGGTCTTCAAATATAAATATTCAGCATGGGGGGGTGAGGGGTGATTATACATTTTTTTTTTCTTTTCGTCATAACAAGCTCACCCTGGCTGGAATAACAGCAATATATATGTATGTATATATATATATATATATATATATATATATATATATATATATATATATATATATATATATACATATAGATATAGATAGATAGATAGATAGATAGATAGATAGATAGATATATTCCTGTGAGTCCACGGGGATATGAAACACAAGTTCCCAAGTGCACTTTCGTGTAATAATCACATCATCAGGGAAGATACAAGAAAGAAATATAACAGTCTGTTGATACACAACGAAGAGACGTAGCTAGGACGCCATTTGATAAACAAGTTACTTCTGACGAAGTTATATCACAGCTATACAATCTCGTCCAAGAATTTCTCTCTCGAAAGGAGTCCCTCCCTTCCCTGCTACACATTGCAGCGCAGTCTCGAAGCTGCAGGGAGATTTACTTGGGGTTATACATATATATACAGAGTATAGGGAGAGTGTATGTGTATTCATGTAATTCTGTGTGTGTGTGTGTGTGTGTGTGTGTGTGTGATTGTGGAATACAGTAGATCTCTTTGTCTACATCTGAGTGTGTGGTTGAAGCAGCAGCAAGTGATAATGATCAGCAGTTTGTTGAATAAGCTGTAGCCACAGGCATGTATACAGCAGTAAACAGGGAACTATAAAATGGGGAGGTTAAACAGACAACCTGTTTGTTGAAGGAGGAGCTTGTTTGGCTATTTGTGTGTCTGGCATGAGGGCATTTGTATCTATGTATGTATGTATATATATATATATATATATATATATATATATATATATATATATATATATATAAATGTATTTGTGTGTGTGCGTGTGTGTGTGTGTGTGTGTGTGAAAGTGCTTCATGTGTTCTGTGTTTATTTATGCATGCACAAGAGAGAGAGAGAGAGAGAGAGAGAGAGAGAGAGAGAGAGAGAGAGAGAGAGAGAGAGAGAGAGAGAGAGAGAGAGAGAGAGAGGTGCCTCTGTCTTGTTCTGGTGTTTTTATCGAATGAAATACAAAAAGAAGTTAAACAAATTCTTTTTTATACATATATTGATATTTGCTTAGAGGCGAATATGAAATGTAACATTCAAAGACCACCTTTCGTGCAATGAATGCTCCTCGTATCGGTTATATATATATATATATATCACTTATATATATATATATATATATATATATATATATATATATATATATATATATATATATATATATATATAAGACAAGAGCTTAATGACTGCTGTAAGCCAATCTTGTCAAACAGTGTAAACAAATCGCATTCAGGGAAAACATTATGGTACACAGAATATGAATACATGTCCACCTCATAAATGATAATCATTATCTGCCCCAGAGGACGTATTAGCGAATCACTCGAGTCGAGGACGCTGATTCTCGAGGAGGAGTAGTGAGGAGGGCGGGTTACGGGTGTGTGGAGGTGGAGAGAGGAGAAGGAGAGGAGGAGGAGGGAGAGAGAAGATATCTCATAATTAGCCGAGCGTACAAGCCGAGCTCCCTCCTTCCCTTACGCCGTGTACATAATTACTGAAGGCGAGGCGAGTGAAGGAGCTGTCAGGCAAGGCCTACGGGCGCCCCCGGGCCACTCGGGCGGCCACCGGCCACCAATCAGAGTGCAGGGGGGCGGAGTATCCGCCGGTGTTGTCCACCTCCCTGCCACTGCTATCGCCACGGCCTTGGTCAATTATTATTTTCGCCGGCGATACACCAACCTCTGCTCATTCCCACCGCCACGAACAAACGGGCAAATCACCGTTTTATGACCACAAGTCGAGGGAAAGATACATGGAGGTTGGGATGGGGGTGGGAAAAACCATAATTATTTTGCATGTGGCAAGATGAGTGGGCCGTCAGTGGCAGCATTGCGAGCTAGCGGTCGCAATTGATGCTACCTCACACTAATGAATGTTCCCTATTGTCATGTTGGGGCTCACTCTCTCTCTCTCTCTCCACACATTTCACATTATTAGAATATGTGTTGTATTTCACGTATCGAATTCGGGACTTGATAGGCATTTAAAACCTGAGGATGGGAGGGAGTTATAATCATCGCCTACCACACACACACACCCCACCACACCCACCACACCACACACACCACACACACTCTCTCCTCGCGTGATTAGTGAAGCGAGTTTATCATCCAGTAGATCCTGACGACTACCAGGGGGTTCTTGGTGCTTAACAGAACGCAAATGAGGAAGGTAGACAGCAAAATCGATAGGGTGGTTCTTTCCTGTCCAGTCGCTTTATATTTTGTGTCTCTAACGTGCAGCATGTTCACCAAGAAGGAGGAGAGGTATGGAGTTTATAATCGTATATTATGATTTCTGAGAGCATTTGTATGCATATATATACATACATATATATATGTATATATATATATATATATATATATATATATATATATATATATATATATATATATATATATATATGCATTGATTAATAATTCTCTGTTTACTAATATCCTAATTGCTCAGCTAATCCTGCAGGAGACGCATATACAGATGCCGGATCAAGTCGGCATGGTCCAGTGGGAGGATGGACGTGCCTGGAATAAGGGAGGTCCCTCCACCACCTCCTCCTTCTCCTCAGCCTGGAAAATCACTATAGTCGAATTCTCCCTTTGCTCCCCGCTGGAAATCTGGATTCTGATGCAAGACATTGTCCTCTGAATTTCTGGAAGGCCATGCTGTTGGGGGTGGTGGTACGGGCTGAGGGAGAATTTGCCACGCCGATGCGTGTATTGCCCAAGTCCCACTCAGGATTCACTCTTGTTTCCCCGAGTGCGCGCGGGAGGAGGAGGAGGTGGGGGTTAGGACGAGGAGGTCCGTATAAGACGCGGGCAACGCCGGCTGACGGGTATTAAGACAGTCTAAGATAGCGGGGTTTGAGCCTACTCTGGCAACATTGGTTACAAGTCGTGGGAGCCCTTGGGGCATTGTTAGCCCACGACTGTCAGATGCGGATCCAGGGAGAGGAGGGGGGTGTGGTGTCGGGGCAGGGGAAGGAGAAGGAGAAGGAGAGGGGGGCTCTCTCTCTCTCAAGGCACACACACAGACGTACACACACAGACACGCCAGCCAATCCTCCCTTTCACTTAACTGTCCAAGCATTATCACTATCAATGTCTAGGAGTGTTGTGAGTGAGTGTTGGTGGCCACCATGTTGGTGTTTCCCTGTAGGCATGCCACAAGCGGGTCGGGCTTTCTTTGGAGGGGGTGACGCCCCTGGGGGGGAAAAGAGAGAGAGGGTTGCGAGAGCAGGGCGAGGTGAGGTAAAAGAACACTAAGAGTGAACATAGGGGCGTCTCCTCTGCTTCCAGCACTTGGTCACGTCTCCAGAAACACTTCATCGTCCAGATCATGAATATATATACATATGTGTGTGTGTGTGTGTGTGTGTGTGTCCCACTCTCTCCCTCAGCTCCTGCTGGTGTTTATGAAGTTATTAGTGGTGAAGATGAGGGCTTCAAGTCTGACCTAAAGATGAATAGAATCTAAACAACATAGACACGTTGGAAAAAGAATAGATTAACTAATTCTTGTAAATGAGTTGAAGCTTGTACTGCTCAATGGTGTTAAGTGAACAAGGTAAGTTGTATAATGTGTGTAAGGTACAGAGGGTGTATAAGATGTATAATGTTGTGTATGGTGTATAGGGTGTGTAAGATGTATAATGTGTGTAAGGTATATAGGGTGTGTAAGATGTATAATGTAAGGTATAGAGGGTGTGTAAGATGTATAATGTGTGTAAGGTATATAGGGTGTGTAAGATGTATAATGTGTGTAAGGTATATAGGGTGTGTTAGAAGTATAAGGTGTGTAAGGTAGGTACATATGATGTGTAACTGTATAAAGTGTGTAAGGTATATAGGGTATGCAAAGTGTATAAGGTGTGTAAGTTATATAAAGTGTGCAAGATATATAGTGTGTGTAAGGTATATTTGTAAAATGTGAACACTGTAGGTTATACAAGGTGTGAAAGGTGTAATAGTCATGTAAGGTACATTCGGTTTAATAGGTGCACAATATGTGCAGAGGTTGGCATGCTTTCAAATGTTTTCGTCCTTGTGTCATATTATGTCACTTTCAAAGGACAAAGATCCTTTTTGTGCTGTGTGTACATTCACTTCTAAGACACCTAGTGATGTAGTACACCTGTAATACAACTGACGTACATACGTTTTTAACATAGCTGTTGACGTACATGCACAGGTGGTACAAACTACTGATGTACATACATCTGTTATACAGCTAGTGATGTACATACACCTGTAATACAACCAGTTATGTACATGGACCCATAATACAGTCAGTGATGTACATAAGCCTGTAATTCAATTAGTGGTGTACATACACCAAAAATACAACCAGTAATGTACATACACCTGTAATACAACTGATGTTGTAATACCCCTTAATACAACCAGTGATGTACATACACCTGTAATACAATAGGTAAGTGTACATTCACCTACAATAAAACCAGTAATGTACATACACCTGTCATACAATCAGTAATGTACATACACTAATACAACCAGTAATGTACATACACCCGTCATACAATAAACGATGTACATACACCAGCCATACAGTAAGTGATGTACATACACCTGTCATACAACAAGCGATGTACATACACTAATACAACCAGTAATATACATACACCTGTCATGCAATGAGCAATGTGCATACACCTGTCATACAATAAGCGATGTACATACACCTGTCATACAATAAGCGATGTACATACACTAATACAACCAGTAATGTACATACACCTGTCATGCAATAAGCAATGTACATACACCAGTCATACAGTAAGTGATGTACATACATTTGTTGATCATTAAACCAGTTACGTACACGCTGGCCCGTAATACCACATCTGTTTCACCACCATCACCAGTTCAGCCTCCACACACACCTGACGCAGGAAGGGAGTATTGTATACTCAAAGGTCGAGACAGCAGGAGAGGCCTCCACTCCAATCTACAGGACCCGACCTGGTCTTCGTCATAAGAAGGCTGCTGGCTGCATGGTCCCTACAGGAGATGGTGTAGCTTACGTTCTTGCTCAATGCGTTTCTTGGTTCCATTGGCTTGTTAGTAGGGTATATTGAGGGTCTGTGGTATGGTAGTTGGGTTTATCGAGGGTCTGTGGTATGGTAGTGGGGGTATATCAAGGGTCTGTGGTATGGTACAGCGTAGCCACAGCAGTGATATCATTATCCTAAAGGAATACCATAAGTTACAACAGACATGCCCGAGGTTAGCCATCCGCTCCCAGGTTCTCATGCTGGGGTGTGCGACGGATGATGGTTTGCTGGCGACGGTCCAATGTTATGTCTTCGTTTCTTAGCCTCGCTTCGTGAGTGAGGGTATCTGTGTACAAAGGCGGGAGGTTCTCTAATACATGTGTGTTCTGTTGATGACATACGAACATTTGGGTGATGCTAGCCTTCTACTTTGTTTTCTTCATCTATATTGACGTGCTGTCAATGGATTGAACCAGGGCATGTGAAGCGTCTGGGGTAAACCATGGAAAGTTCTGTAGGGCCTGGATGTGGAAAGGGAGCTGTGGTTTCGGTGCATTATTACATGACAGCTAGAGACTGAGTGTGAACGAATGTGGCCTTTATTGTCTTTTCCTGGCGCTACCTCGCACACATGAGGGGGGAGGGGGGGGGGTTATTTCATGTGTGGTGGGGTGGCGATGGAAATTAATAAGGGCAGACAGTATGAATTATGTACATGTGTATATATGTATATGTCTGTGCGTGTATATATATATGTATACGTTGAGATGTATAGGTATGTATATTTGCGTGGGTGGACGTGTATGTATATACATGTGTATGTGGGTGGGTTGGGCCGTTCTTTCGTCTGTTTCCTTGCGCTACCTCGCTAACGCGGGAGACAGCGACAAAGCAAAAAAAAAAAAAAAGAATATATATATATTTATATATATATATATATATATACATATATATATATATATATATATATATATATATATATATATATATATATATATATATATATAAGACCACAACAATCCATGAAAATAATGAAGGTGAAAACGCATTTTAGTAAGAGTTCAGATAGTTTCCCTTATAAATATTTTACAATACACAATACACAATACACAACACGCTTTGCGGAGCCAGTCCGTCTCATCAGGTGTAAACACTTCATAGAGTTTCAAATCCCACCACAAGGCTTTGTGTTGGTGTTGGAACCTGAAACTTTGTGATTCCTTTGCATCAGATGAGGCAGACTGTCTCCGCGAAACATGTCATCTATTACTTATTGTAAAGTATTGATAAAGAAAATTATCTGAACTCCTACTGAAGTGCGATTACACTTTCGTATAAATATGTGTGTGTGTGTGTGTGTGTGTGTGTGTGTGTGTGTGTGTGTGTGTGTGTGTGTGAGTGTATCCTGCAGATCTTAGTGCGAAAGTCCTTTCTCCTACATATACACACACGACCTCACAACCCCATGACTGCATCCTGGCACTACTTAGTCAAAAGCAAGCATACAACGGCTCACAGAGAACAGAACGCATTACCCCAGGAGCCAACTCTCACCCTGTTGTACCCCTGACACACACGAACCCAACCTCTACCACTACCCTTCCATGATCCTGAATGGTCAACCACTCCCACTGAGCAAGACTCCAACCGACACTTGGTATAACGTGTGAATTACATACATCCGAAGTTCGCTCCCCTCGCCCCAAGCATCAAAACATAAGCCATGAACGAACTTAAAGCCCATATAAACAAAACAAAAAAAAAAAAACATTTACCACCACCAGATCTGAACAAGAAAAGGGATATATATATATATATATATATATATATATATATATATATATATATATATATATATATATATATATTATTTTCTTTCTTTTAAACCATTCGCCATTTCCCGCGTTAGCGAGGTAGCGTTAAGAACAGAGGACTGGGCCTTTGTGGGATATCCTCACCTGGCCTCACTCTGTTCCTCCTTTTGGAAAATTAAAAAAAAACGAGAGGGGAGGATTTCCAGCCCCCTGCTCCCTCCCCTTTTAGTCGCCTTCTACGACACGCAGGGAATACGTGGGAAGTATTCTTAATCCCCTATCCCCAGGGTTTATATATATATATATATATATATATATATATATATATATATATATATATATATATATATATATATACATATATATATATATATATATATATATATATATATATATATATATATATATATATATATATATATACATATATATACATATATATATATATATATATATATATATATATATATATATATATATATATATATATCACTCACCTGATCATCCACCCGTCTAAAACAAATAGGACAATACTGCAAGCCACGGTAACCAGAGCACCCAGAGCAATCACCGGCTGCCTGGCAACCGCAGACACTCAACACCTGCACGGTGGAGCCAAAATACCTGCAGTAGAACCTCAACTCAAATATGCTCAGCACTCAGTCTTATGCAGCCAACTAGGCCACTTCATATCAAATCACCAACTCCCTACTAGAATGAGAATGCACGTACGTACCACACCGCAATACCCTATACCTAAAGCTCCCTCCACTCCACCTCAATAAACAAGTCATTGACAAAACTGTATACACACCATAATGGCCAAACAAGCGCTAAACGACTGCCATCCTAATAACCCAGCTTTGGCAACAGAGGAACACGTTTACGTCACATTTTTAAAGTGTAAAGACTGTCAGTGCCTTCAAGAACCGATTGGACAAAAATGTCGTTAATTTGCGTATTCACTAAATGAGAAGAATGAAGAAACTTATCCATCCAGGGAATTCATTGAAGACAGTGCTCTGGTGTCACCCACGACCTCTTTCTAAAGGTTCTTGCACCTCAAGACTGCAATACTTCCAGCAGCAGGGAAATGTGGACTCCTCTGGAGTGAGAGAAGTTCATTGACCAGACTGTACTCCAGATAATACTGTCTCGCCTGAGGTGACATTTCACTTGAAATATAACCTCGTGCAGGCGGAGTTTAGCAACAACGAAAGACGAGTATGTATACACACACACACACACACACACACACACACATATATGTATATATATATATATATATATATATATATACATATATGTATATATATATATATATATATATATATATATATATATATATATATATATATATATATATACTACATATTTATACAAACAGTTTTACCTTTGCGCGCCGAAGAGTCGAACCCGGGCCACCGAGAACGGTAGGTGAACAGAGTACCATTTGGACCACTAATGGGACAAAACCTGTCTCTCCCAAATTGTTACAGCTACAGGTCTAGGATCCACATTCACACAGAGTGGACTAGAAGGCCTTTGATTCCATTCCTGCTAATAGAGAGCTGGACGAAGACCCAGCCCAGATATGTGAGTACCACAGCACAATATCTGCTCGCAAGAAAAACGTTTGATCCTAACTCTTTGGGAGGGAGACTTCGTGAAGTTGATTATGATGGGTTTCCAGAATAGAACGAAGGATATGGTTATGTCGAACATGTCAAAGTTATTAAAAGAAGAAGAAGATAGAAGAAGAAGAAGAAGAAGAAGAAGAAGAAGAAGAAGAGAAAAAAGAAGAAAGAAGAAGATGAAGAAAGAAGAAAAAGAAGAAAGAAGATGAGGAAGAAGAAAGAAGAAGATGAAGAAGAAGAAGAAGAAGAAGAAGAAGAAGAAGAGAAAGAAGAAGAAGAGAAAAAGGAGAAAAAAGAAGAAAAAGAAGAATAATCAGAAAAGGAAATAGATGAAGAAGATCAGAAGAAGCAGAAGAAGAAGAAGTTGAGTTGTGGTGTTTTTCAGTTGAATGGAGGGAAACGAATGACACTTAGAAGGAGACATAGGGGGGAAACAAAATTACATTATAGCTCCGTTGAACTTAACCAGACTACTTGCTTATCATTGTGAGATCACATCACCTCATCAATGCATAGCTCTTCCTCCCATTCTTCTCTCGTCTTCCATCATCCTCCCTAACCTCACCTATCAGACATAGATAACAAGTTATCATGAGACTATATATAACTGGCAGATAACCTCGAACATAAGATAAGTCCTCTGTTTACTTTCCTCCCCCCTCCTCCTACCCTCTGTATACCTGGGCCAAGACGCTGTGCCTCAAACACACTGGCCGTGGGCGTCCGCAGTGAGGGCCGAGGACCAAGCCAGCCTCCAAACCTACTACGCCCGAGGATTGCCATACTCCGCGTAATGTTCCATTAATCGATAACTTAATTAAGTTCATTGTTTTCAGCATGAGGACCGTCAAGGTTTCCTATCCCTCGACGCCAGCAGCCCAGCGAGAACCATCAATCAAAAGGTGTTCTCTTAACAGACGGCCAGGGAGTGGGTCTCAACACACACACACACTTTGGTTCAAGGTTTCTGCGTTGAAGGCGCTCTTGTAAACGTGTAAACGCCTATTGTGCGTTCTGTAGTCCGTATATTTTCTAACGTTTTCAGTTTCATTTGAGTTCCTTTACCACCAGTTATCACCAATTTATTGTATATATATCAGCAGTTCAGGTTAGCTATCTAGTATAAGTTATCACCAATTTATCGTATATACCACCAGTTCAGGGCAATTACTACCAATGATCACCAACCTAAGTTTTTCTAATACCAGTTAGCACCAATTATACACCACCAGTTAACACCCGCTACGTACCACTAGTTACCACCAGTTATATACTACAAAATGACGGTCTACCTACAGCTGGAGTAATCGGAATGATGTAAATATGAAGTTACGACTCGTATCTATGAGGAACGTAAGGTGTCTGCCACACACACACACACACACACACACACACACACACACACTTACTCTCTGATCTATACATAGATGATGAAGAAGGAGCTTAAATTCTGCAGCAAGTTAGTCTCTCACTTAATATTAGATGTGGTGGTGTGTACCCGAAGCTGACAAGGGGTCGGAGAGGTCAAAAGAGGTCCACAATTGTGGTCTTGTGTTGTGGGATATGCGTTGTTCGCCTGTGGTTGTAGAGGTGTGTAACTTGGTAATCTGTCTTGGGCTCTGCAGTCGGCCCATACCCTACTTAGGTGCTCATCCTTCCTTCGGGGCTGGTCGATAAATGATGGATCAATATATATATATATATATATATATATATATATATATATATATATATATATATATATATATATATATATATATGGGGCTGGAAATCCTCCCCTCTGGGTTTTTTTTAATTTTCCAAAAGAGGGAACAGAGAAGGGGGCCAGGTGAGGATATTCCCTCAAAGGCCCAGTCCTCTGTTCTTAACGCTACTTCGCTATCGCGGGAAATGGCGAATAGTATAAAAAAAAATAAAATATACATATATATATATATATATATATATATATATATACATATATATATATATATATATATATACATATATATATATATATATATATATATATATATATATATATATATATATATATATATATATATTAGGCTTTCTATAATCAACTATCAATTAACTATTCATATCTGATCTCACTCATTTCTGTCCTATCCGTAAGATACTCTCTCTCTCTCTCTCTCTCTCTCTCTCTCTCTCTCTCTCTCTCTCTCTCTCTCGCAAGGTACGTCTTGCCACTGCGTTGGCATGACGTCGAACATATGATTCTTCAGTTATCACCGTTTGTAGCCCTCGGCTCTGCCACACAACATAGCAGCTGCGATTCTGTCCCTCATACAGGTACGTTCCAAGCCTCTACTACGAACAGAAGATAAACTCCATCACGACCACTGATAAATATCAATTCCCAACCAGAAATAAATCAAAGGTAATCCACTACAAATATAATTATCTCCCTGTTATTCTATGATGAGTTGGAGAAAGGATGATATTCTTGAATTCCACAATTACCTGACGAAGGTGTGTGTATTTCCACGATTACCTGACGGAGGTTTATGTTAAAGAGGCGTCGCTTCCCCTCCTCCCTCAGGCCAGACCTCCGCTCTCTCTGACACAGGTAAGTGGGGTTGGAAACCTGAGGTGTGGGCCACGTAGACTTCCTCATCTCTCTACCTCCCCCAACCCCCCAACACCGACACCATCCCCCCCTTTCCTCTTCTTCCTCCTCCACCACCGCCAACCCACACCACCACCCTCATCATCGCTCCCTATCACCAACCTCCTTCCCACTTCGCCAACCAGCTGGACTATCCTCTCCAAACAACATGCAGGTGCAACGGAGAAATAACAGGTAATCAAGATATCAAAATAAGACCTACATGAGTCTTGGGGAATTAGAAAAAAATACCATTCGAAGCAGTTTACGAGAGTATTATGATATCTGCTTCGTAACCCGAGTGAAAAGACGTTGTCACATACTTATAATACCTCGAAGCCTCTTTGGATTTACTTGTAAACTGAAGAGTCAAAAAGTGTTTCACTTTTCATACGAATTATAACTTAACTCCCCCATCCCTGGAAATGTAACAGTGGGATATACTACCTACGTACCTCTCGCTTGTAGTACGAAGCGAGTAAAAGCAGCGGGAGCAGAGACCTGGAAATCATACCTCTCTCTTTCTGCATTATCAAGCTCCCAGAAACAGGAAGCAATAAGTGAGCTAAGCGAAGATTTGTCCTGGAAAGGTCGGTCTGGATGGTGTGGATGTCCATGGTTATAAATAGAATGAGAAGAAGAAGGAGGAGGATGGATGGTTTCTATTTTTGGTTAGACAGACGCACTGCAGATGATCTGGCTTTATCTGAAATGTAGTTGAAGGGAAGAGGAGGATGAGAATAGATCAGAAATGTTCGGGAGAGAGATGAGAATGTGAGGTTAATGAGATGACAAGCGAAAGAAAGAGAGAGGAAGGTGGTACTTCTGATGAGGAGGGATAGTGTTAAAAAGTGTTTGGATATGAGTTCTATACTGACGCAGGTTAGAATGAAAGCTAACCGCGAGAGGTGGGTGATTCTTAGTACTTATGCAACTAGAAGTGAGAG
Source organism: Panulirus ornatus (assembly GCF_036320965.1). NCBI lineage: Eukaryota > Metazoa > Arthropoda > Malacostraca > Decapoda > Palinuridae > Panulirus > Panulirus ornatus. The sequence goes on along the minus strand of NC_092292.1, from coordinate 12,325,578 downwards.
ATATGAAAAGGAAAAGAGTGTATATGGGAGGAAAAAGAGTTCGCGTTTTGAAATTTTTTGACATGAGATGCAAGAAATCGAATCTTAGTGCAAGAGCGCGTAGTGCGGTGGCTGAGGGTATAATTCTGGGAAGTAATACATGTGATTGGGAAGAGTACAAGAGAACGGCGTCCTCTCCCTCTAATCCCTCTCCCATGAACCATCCTCACTTCACCTTCTGGCTTCTCATATCATCATTTTTTCTCCTTCTGTCCCAACCGTCTCTTGTCCCCTTCCAACCTACCGTCACTTGACATCAAACTGGTAACTAAAACATTTAAGCCAAGTGTTGAAGTGATGTTCATCATCCCGAAACAATGCAACGAGAGAGAGAAAAAAGGAAAAACTTACTTTATGCCATGAGATCAAGTCTCGAGTTAGAATCGAAGAAGCAATAATTATAAGAGATTTAAACAACTCTCACATTTAGGAAGACATTTCTCAGGTGACCTGGAGGGGAAAGAGAGACGTGATCGAGTCACCTGAAGATTACTCTTCATATCAAATGGTCCGAGAACTAAGGCAAAAGAAAGACCATCTTGCACCTGGTGTTATCCTATTCAGCTCCTGTGAGGTCAATGAAAAGCTCAGCAATTTTCATCATGGTATTAGACTCATTTTCATTTCTCGTCGCCAAAGAAATAAAAGATATGTAATTCTGAATCGGCCAGCTTTGGTGAAGTGCAAGGTGTTGTGAAAATGGTTTTAAGCATCTCGATGCAGGTACAGTTGGAAAGGTATGGAATAGCTTTATAGACAATTTTTTTTTCTTTTTCTTATGTACATATTCGCCATTTCCAGCGTTAGTGAGGTAGCGTTTAGAACAGAGGACTGAGCCTTAGAGGGTATATGCTCACTTGGCCCCCTTCTCTGTTCCTTCTTTTTGAAAAAGTGAAACGGGAGGGGAGGATTTCCAGCCAGCCCCTCCGCTCCCTCGCCTTTTTGGTCGCCTTCTACGACACGCAGGGAATACATGGAAAGTATTCTTTCTCTCATATCTATCCCCAGGGATGAAATCCTTTTCTATAAAAGAGAAAAATATTCCAAAAAAAAAGGATAACGTTGCAAGAGACATACCGAATTGGGTGACCAGAGAAGTTAATGATTTGATTAAGGGTAATGCATACAAGAGATCTGAATCAAGTGGCGACCCGCAGGATCATTATATACGTATAACAAGACTTAAGTGATTGTAGGAGGAAAATTAGGGTCAATGAAAAGAAAAATAAAAGGACTTTAAATATGAATTTCTCAGAGCATGAAGGACGTAAAGGAAATTCTGAGTGAACCAGGGGGAGCAAGACAAAAGAATACCAGAGACAATATAAAACCCACTTACTTAACGAAAAATGGCACTTAGACTAAGAAACATTAAAGACATGGCTTCCTGACTTATTAAGCGCTTAATCTCAAAAACAAAGAAATAATATCTTCGCATGCAAACACGAAATGGATTTCTAGCATCAGAAAATGGGTAGATTAGACTTAAGGTAATGCCTGTGAGATGCCTAGTTACATAGAAAATCATGGATGTGTTTACACCCAGTTAACTGTGGTACGTTAAGCTTACCATATCTCCTTCTAGAGCAAGTAAAGCCAGCCTCACACCCAGTTAACTGTGGTACGTTAAGCTTACCATATCTCCATCTAAGAGCAAGTAAAGCCAGCCTCACACCCAGTTAACTGTGGTACGTTAAGCTTACCATATCTCCATCTAAGAGCAAGTAAAGCCAGCCTCACACCCAGTTAACTGTGGTACGTTAAGCTTACCATATCTCCATCTAAGAGCAAGTAAAGCCTACCTCATACCAATTGACTGTGGTACGATAAGCTTACAAGCTTACCATATCTCCATCTAAGAGCAAGTAAAGCCAGCCTCACACCCAGTTAACTGTGGTACGTTAAGCTTACCATATCTCCATCTAAGAGCAAGTAAAGCCAGCCTCACACCCAGTTAACTGTGGTACGTTAAGCTTACCATATCTCCATCTAAGAGCAAGTAAAGCCTACCTCATACCAATTGACTGTGGTACGATAAGCTTACAAGCTTACCATATCTCCTTCTAGGAGCAAGTAAAGCCAGCCTCACACCCAGTTAACTGTGGTACGTTAAGCTTACCATATCTCCATCTAAGAGCAAGTAAAGCCTACCTCATACCAATTGACTGTGGTACGATAAGCTTACAAGCTTACCATATCTCCTTCTAGGAGCAAGTAAAGCCAGCCTCACACCCAGTTAACTGTGGTACGTTAAGCTTACCATATCTCCATCTAAGAGCAAGTAAAGCCTACCTCATACCAATTGACTGTGGTACGATAAGCTTACAAGCTTACCATATCTCCATCTAAGAGCAAGTAAAGCCAGCCTCACACCCAGTTAACTGTGGTACGTTAAGCTTACCATATCTCCTTCTAGAGCAAGTAAAGCCAGCCTCACACCCAGTTAACTGTGGTACGTTAAGCTTACCATATCTCCTTCTAGGAGCAAGTAAAGCCTACCTCATACCAATTGACTGTGGTACGATAAGCTTACAAGCTTACCATATCTCCTTCTAGAGCAAGTAAAGCCAGCCTCACACCCAGTTAACTGTGGTACGTTAAGCTTACCATATCTCCTTCTAGGAGCAAGTAAAGCCTACCTCATACCAATTGACTGTGGTACGATAAGCTTACAAGCTTACCATATCTCCATCTAAGAGCAAGTAAAGCCTACCTCATACCAATTGACTGTGGTACGATAAGCTTACAAGCTTACCATATCTCCATCTAAGAGCAAGTAAAGCCTACCTCATACCAATTGACTGTGGTACGATAAGCTTACAAGCTTACCATATCTCCTTCTAGGAGCAAGTAAAGCCTACCTCATACCAATTGACTGTGGTACGATAAGCTTACAAGCTTACCATATCTCCTTCTAGGAGCAAGTAAAGCCAGCCTCACACCCAGTTAACTGTGGTACGTTAAGCTTACCATATCTCCATCTAAGAGCAAGTAAAGCCTACCTCATACCAATTGACTGTGGTACGATAAGCTTACAAGCTTACCATATCTCCATCTAAGAGCAAGTAAAGCCCACCTCATACCCAGTTAACTGTGGTACGTTAAGCTTACCATATCTCCATCTAAGAGCAAGTAAAGCCAGCCTCACACCCAGTTAACTGTGGTACGTTAAGCTTACCATATCTCCATCTAAGAGCAAGTAAAGCCTACCTCATACCAATTGACTGTGGTACGATAAGCTTACAAGCTTACCATATCTCCATCTAAGAGCAAGTAAAGCCTACCTCATACCAATTGACTGTGGTACGATAAGCTTACAAGCTTACCATATCTCCTTCTAGGAGCAAGTAAAGCCTACCTCATACCAATTGACTGTGGTACGATAAGCTTACAAGCTTACCATATCTCCTTCTAGAGCAAGTAAAGCCAGCCTCACACCCAGTTAACTGTGGTACGTTAAGCTTACCATATCTCCTTCTAGGAGCAAGTAAAGCCTACCTCATACCAATTGACTGTGGTACGATAAGCTTACAAGCTTACCATATCTCCATCTAAGAGCAAGTAAAGCCAGCCTCACACCCAGTTAACTGTGGTACGTTAAGCTTACCATATCTCCATCTAAGAGCAAGTAAAGCCTACCTCATACCAATTGACTGTGGTACGATAAGCTTACAAGCTTACCATATCTCCTTCTAGGAGCAAGTAAAGCCTACCTCATACCAATTGACTGTGGTACGATAAGCTTACAAGCTTACCATATCTCCTTCTAGAGCAAGTAAAGCCTACCTCATACCAATTGACTGTGGTACGATAAGCTTACAAGCTTACCATATCTCCATCTAAGAGCAAGTAAAGCCAGCCTCACACCCAGTTAACTGTGGTACGTTAAGCTTACCATATCTCCTTCTAGGAGCAAGTAAAGCCTACCTCATACCAATTGACTGTGGTACGATAAGCTTACAAGCTTACCATATCTCCATCTAAGAGCAAGTAAAGCCTACCTCATACCAATTGACTGTGGTACGATAAGCTTACAAGCTTACCATATCTCCATCTAAGAGCAAGTAAAGCCAGCCTCACACCCAGTTAACTGTGGTACGTTAAGCTTACCATATCTCCATCTAAGAGCAAGTAAAGCCAGCCTCACACCCAGTTAACTGTGGTACGTTAAGCTTACCATATCTCCTTCTAGAGCAAGTAAAGCCAGCCTCACACCCAGTTAACTGTGGTACGTTAAGCTTACCATATCTCCTTCTAGAGCAAGTAAAGCCAGCCTCACACCCAGTTAACTGTGGTACGTTAAGCTTACCATATCTCCATCTAAGAGCAAGTAAAGCCTACCTCATACCAATTGACTGTGGTACGATAAGCTTACAAGCTTACCATATCTCCATCTAAGAGCAAGTAAAGCCAGCCTCACACCCAGTTAACTGTGGTACGTTAAGCTTACCATATCTCCTTCTAGGAGCAAGTAAAGCCTACCTCATACCAATTGACTGTGGTACGATAAGCTTACAAGCTTACCATATCTCCTTCTAGAGCAAGTAAAGCCAGCCTCACACCCAGTTAACTGTGGTACGTTAAGCTTACCATATCTCCATCTAAGAGCAAGTAAAGCCTACCTCATACCAATTGACTGTGGTACGATAAGCTTACAAGCTTACCATATCTCCATCTAAGAGCAAGTAAAGCCAGCCTCACACCCAGTTAACTGTGGTACGTTAAGCTTACCATATCTCCTTCTAGGAGCAAGTAAAGCCTACCTCATACCAATTGACTGTGGTACGATAAGCTTACAAGCTTACCATATCTCCATCTAAGAGCAAGTAAAGCCTACCTCATACCAATTGACTGTGGTACGATAAGCTTACAAGCTTACCATATCTCCTTCTAGGAGCAAGTAAAGCCTACCTCATACCAATTGACTGTGGTACGATAAGCTTACAAGCTTACCATATCTCCTTCTAGGAGCAAGTAAAGCCCACCTCATACCCAGTTAACTGTGGTACGTTAAGCTTACCATATCTCCTTCTAGGAGCAAGTAAAGCCTACCTCATACCAATTGACTGTGGTACGATAAGCTTACAAGCTTACCATATCTCCATCTAAGAGCAAGTAAAGCCTACCTCATACCAATTGACTGTGGTACGATAAGCTTACAAGCTTACCATATCTCCATCTAAGAGCAAGTAAAGCCTACCTCATACCAATTGACTGTGGTACGATAAGCTTACAAGCTTACCATATCTCCTTCTAGGAGCAAGTAAAGCCTACCTCATACCAATTGACTGTGGTACGATAAGCTTACAAGCTTACCATATCTCCTTCTAGGAGCAAGTAAAGCCAGCCTCACACCCAGTTAACTGTGGTACGTTAAGCTTACCATATCTCCATCTAAGAGCAAGTAAAGCCAGCCTCACACCCAGTTAACTGTGGTACGTTAAGCTTACCATATCTCCATCTAAGAGCAAGTAAAGCCTACCTCATACCAATTGACTGTGGTACGATAAGCTTACAAGCTTACCATATCTCCTTCTAGGAGCAAGTAAAGCCTACCTCATACCAATTGACTGTGGTACGATAAGCTTACAAGCTTACCATATCTCCATCTAAGAGCAAGTAAAGCCAGCCTCACACCCAGTTAACTGTGGTACGTTAAGCTTACCATATCTCCTTCTAGGAGCAAGTAAAGCCCACCTCATACCCAGTTAACTGTGGTAGGTTAAGCTTACAATGTCTCCTTCTAGGAGCAAGTAAAGCCCACCTCATACCCAGTTAACTGTGGTACGTTAAGCTTACCATATCTCCTTCTAGGAGCAAGTAAAGCCCACCTCATACCCAGTTAACTGTGGTACGTTAAGCTTACCATATCTCCTTCTAGGAGCAAGTAAAGCCTACCTCATACCAATTGACTGTGGTACGATAAGCTTACAAGCTTACCATATCTCCTTCTAGGAGCAAGTAAAGCCCACCTCATACCCAGTTAGCTGTGGTACGTTAAGCTTACCATATCTCCATCTAAGAGCAAGTAAAGCCAGCCTCACACCCAGTTAACTGTGGTACGTTAAGCTTACAATATCTCCGTCTAGGAGCAAGTAAAGCCTACCTCATACCAATTGACTGTGGTACGATAAGCTTACAAGCTTACCATATCTCCTTCTAGGAGCAAGTAAAGCCCACCTCATACCCAGTTAGCTGTGGTACGTTAAGCTTACAATATCTCCATCTAAGAGCAAGTAAAGCCAACCTCACACCCAATGAAAACAAGTATTCAATCATCACAGAAAACGTACTAACAAGCCATAAGCCCCATCAGCCACTTGTAATTGATGGGCCTTCAGGATGGAGAACCACACCATCTACCTGACTACAGGGCATAGTGTGTAAGTAAAGAGAGAATGAGTGGCCGTCTCATTCACCATCTTCTATGCAGCCTCCACCCTCTCTCTCTCTCTCTCTCTCTCTCTCTCTCTCTCTCTCTCTCTCTCTCTCATGCAGCAGAATCTATGGCATTTTAAGCTTACGTGGGCCTCATTGATAGTTTCCTCACATCATACAATCCTCGATCACCTTTTCTCATACCCTACAGGTGTTGAAGACACTCTGAGCGTCTGAGAGAACCCTCAGAACACATTCAGCATAATCTTTGAACACTTTCCATAAATCCTACGAGACTGGGGTCACTTTACATATACCCTTCGTTCTTCAAGCCCTTCCCACACGTTATGCAAATCTTAAGCTATCTCCCATGAATCCTACATAACTCGACACTTTTTATATATTCTTCATGGACTACGAGAATCTATCAGCTCGTATTGGTCGAAAAAGGCACTTGGAATGCCCCATGTATCCTACGTAGAGTCCTTAGACATTCTTATACATTCTAAAAAGGTCTCATAACCTTCCATACATCCTACAAGTCTTTGGCACTTTGTAGACATTCTACAAGGCCTTAGCACCTGAAACTGATCCTAATAAGGCTTTCACTCCTCCAATGAATGCTGTAAAACCTTAGCTTTTGCCCATGCACTCGACAAGTCCTTAGCACATCCCATACACTCTACAAGCCCTCGCTGCACCCCATACGTTCTACAAGCCCTGAGCACACTCCATACATTCCATTAGTCCTCAGTACACACCCATTCACCCTCAGCACACTCCATACATTCTACAAGTCCTCAGCACACCCCATACATTCTACAAGTCCTCAGCTCACCCCACACACTCTACAAATCCTCTGCACACCCCATACATTCTACAAGTCCTTTGAACTTACCAAGTAACTCACAAACATTTCGCACCTCCGATGCTCTCTTGCTTGCCCCAAGCCTCTACTTCAAGCTCTTCACACGCCCTACAATCTCCGAACTCAACCTTTATATCAAGCACCCACTGAACCACTTCCATACATTCTATAACCCTGAGCATTATAGAAGAGTCCCACACGCAGCGATTATTTCCATCATACGTTCCATGTGTTGAGAATTCCCTCTCTATCCTATACAACCTTGTGTCCTTACGTTGTACACCCTGAATAAATCCTGTATATTTCAAAGAAATATACAGGAAAGAAGAAAATACCGTCCACATTCTACATGGATTAAGAATCTCTTTTATATGATACAAACTCTACGTCTCTCCAGACTGTTCTAACTGCTTTAAAAGCCCAAAGCCCAATAGACTCACATCGTTACAACCTATAAACTCTGACCACCACTCATACTTCCTACAGGTCTTGAACGCACCCACCACACACCTCCTGAGGGAGTGGTGGGTGTGGGGAGGAGGGAAGGAGCCTTCTCGTTTACTATCCTGTTCCTCTATCTATATAGAGTTGAGATGTAGGATCCTATTACTACCCCCTTTCAAGCAGGTTATGTCACTATAGACGACCAGATCCTCTGTCATCTATTCTTTCTACGTTCTCTTGCGTGAACTGGGCACCACCCGTACGTCCTACATTTATGCGGTGCCATCTATACATTTAGAAGCATAACACTGTGCAATAAAGGATCAGGAAGAGTTTATTCGTATCAGATACCTCATATATTGGCTCCTGGCGAGATGGCGAGAGACAAGGAGCATTTGGAACCTCCAACACAAACTCAGAATGAGCGGGTCGAGTCCTGTGATACCCTACGACGCAGCTTCAGAACGAGGCAGTAAGCCTCTCTAAGAAAACATTTCAGTGAGGAAGTAGGAGCTTAAAGACCCTCTAACATGGCCTCGTTAGGAGGGAGAGGTCCGGTTCCTCTCCGGCACAGCACCATGGCTATCCCTAAACCTCTCCAGCACACCGGAGTAGGAGAGGACAGGCCTGAGCCTCTCCAGTACACCAGAGTAAGAAAGTACAAACCTGAGCCTCTCCAGCATACCAGAGTAGGAGAGGACAGCCCTGAGTTTCTCCAGCATGCCAGAGTAGGAGAGGACAGCCCTAAGTTTCTCCTGCATACCAAAGTAGGAGAGTAACAGGCCTAAGTTTCTCCAGCATATCAGAATAGGAGAGGACAGCCCTAAGTTTCTCCATCATACCAGAATAGGAGAGTACAGGCCTGAGTTTCTCCAGCATACCAGAGGAGGAAAGTACAGGCCTGAGTTTCTCCAGCACACCAGAGCAGGAGAGGACAGCCCTAAGTTTCTCCAGCATACCAGGGTAAGAGAGTACAGGCCTGAGTTTCTCCAGCCCAGCTGAAGCAGGAATCGCAAGTTCAAAGCAAGTCTGGTGCAGCTGAGGGAGGAGGCGCATGAGTTAAGATTCTCCAACACAGTTGCACTGGGAGGATCAAAGCTCTGACCCTCTCCACCACCACGGCCAGGACCACAAGCCCTGAGCCCATTCATCACATCTCCGTGAGGAGGTACAGGGTCTGGGCACCCTCCCTACACCCACACACACACTCGCCCCGGCAACATCAGGTAGTGGGGGAGAGGGAGGGAAGGAAGGGAAACCTGTTTTGGCCTAGCCTGGGGTAGACATCTGAAGGTCCGTTACAGACTGCCATGGTCCCCTCCAACATACTGTGGATCTGGCAGGCCCCTTCGTGCGGCCTGAGGCGGACGAGAGGGTGCCCAGCACAGCTTGCTGGGGATTCCACCACCAGGTTGTGGCTCCTGGTGTGTCACGGGGTGATCTGTGGCAGGTATTGGACTGCCCACCCGCCACGGCCTGCTGAAGGCACGTTCACTCCTCCAGGCAGTGGCTTCCTGCTACCACACGATGCTTCCTGGACACTGAAGGGGGTCTATCATAACCTGCCAGGGTACCCTTCTTCAGGCAGTTCTTCGTCATCTGATGCAGAGCCAAACGAAAAAAGAAGAAGAATAATCTGAGTTCGTTCGAGAGATATTGTAAAAAGATGACGAAAAAGAAAGGATTCGTCAAATTCAGGAATATTTCCATTCAAATGAAGGCTAGTCTTCATACTGCCTCTTCCTGGAAGGTGGGGACTCAAGGCTCGCATGTTCAGTGGGAGTGAATGTGGTCTTAGAACTGTCCTTAACAACTGGAGAGAGTCGTAAAGATTCTTCAGTTGGTGGATGTAGTAGCTTGGATGTTGACAGCCTTAACAACCCTGGCATTTAAGAGGCCAAAAGCCTAAACAAACAACCAACCAATGGTAGTTCTCGGGGTCATATTTATAGTGAAAGTTTATATTATCATACAATTATATCTAACACCTGAAAAAGGTGTTTAACATTTTTTTCGGTTGATCTTTATCAAATATTGACCCTGACAGCTTTAAATGACCCTGGCCATGGAAAGACCAGACGCCTACCTAACCAACGAACCATCCAAAGGGTAATTATGTTTTGGTCTACTATGACTAAAAGCCTGAGTCTTAGACTCCTAAATTTTCTGAGACATTCGAGGGTTATCTTCGCTAAATCGCTAATCACAACAGACTAAATATTGACATCTTTCAATACGAGAACTGATGGGGACGTTCAACAGTGTATTGCATTACGCAAAGTCTTAGCCACACTTCTGCACTAGGTTGGGTTCCTTCGCCCCCCCGCAAAGCACCTGTGGATGGATCCTCTCACTTTACCGTTGCATAACCCTCCTTCACCTGTTGCTGTCCATACAAGTTACTAAGAAAGTTCACCAACACTTATTATTCATCTGGATGAACAGAGTGAACTACATATATTTATATAAAAAAGGAGGCTTGAGCGGTGTTCATCCACTGTTGCAGTAGACATTTCATGTTTGCTAGGAAGATGATTCGTTGGTTAACTGGACTCTAGCTGTTTCGATTGCCAGTGTCATTCAGGCGGTCGACGTCAAGTTATAGCCACCACTAGATTCTCCTTCAACGCCTCCTTCAGGTGTTCAAGATCATAACGTCAAGTTATAACCACTACTAGATTCTCCTTCAACGCCTCCTTCAGGTGTTCAAGATCATAACGTCAAATTATAGCCACCATCAGATACTCCTTCAACGCCTCCTTCAGATGTTCAAGATAATCTTATGACGACACACACACACCTTACGTATGTATGCACATAGGCCCTTCACAGGGAAGACACGAATTACCTTGTACAAACGCTGACATCTGATGACCCAGAGTCTACACAGAGACACGCAGAAAAAACGAGAGGAAATAACAAAATCCAAGAGGTGATAATGTGGGTAATAAACACCCTCCAGACACTGTAGTGACGGACGCCGAGCTACGCACGTAAAAGACCTTTGTCTTCACATATGTGAGGTAGCTCTTAGCACACCCTGGCCAAAGCCACCTGTTGCCTCCTACAAGGCAATCCGTCGAGGCCACGCCGTTCATAAGGAAGAACAACCACTCGCTTCCTAGATGTAGAACAGTACAGTCACCATACGAGGCCAACCATCTCATACGTAACATCTGTTCTCAACACTGAAATGAAGTGACCCAGTTAACTACTTTTCAATGCTTTAATACCTTATCATAAATCTCGTCTCTTAATGATGTTCTCTTGTCTTTTTTAAAGGAATCAGACACAAAACACTGTAAATCTATCTCTCTTTTTGTGTTATGTGATCTTATTGTGTCCTGTATCAAATCCTTTATTATTACTTTTTATGCAATATATATATATATATATATATATATATATATATATATATATATATATATATATATATATATATACATATATATATATATATATATATATATATATATATATATATATATATATATATATATGTGAGGTAGCGCCAGGAACAGACGGAGAACGGCACATCCACTTGCTAGATCTCGTGTACAATGATGGGCCGGAATCAAAAACTTCCTATTCAGAGCCAAGCCCCACAGACTTTTCCGTGGTTTCTCTAGACCTTTTCATATACCCTGGTTCAACCCAGTGACAGCACGTCGCCCCCTATATACCCATTCGTTCCAACTTGCTGTATCCCGTGTCAACTTATTATACTCCTGCATATTCACCGCCCAGTAGCTTAAAACCTCTTTCATTCAATCCCTCCGTCTCCATAGTGTTCCCCTTCCTTTTGCTCTCTCCACCTTTGCCATATATCTAATCTTTTAGTCCATCTCTTCTCACTCATCCTCTCCATATTTCCAAACAATCTCATCCCACCCTGCTCAGTTTTCTCAGTCACCCTCAGCTTATCACAACACATCTCTCATACACAGTCATTTCTCACTAGATCAACCTTACTCGCTCATGTTATTATCCTCGAGCACTTCATCTTCAGCACATCTCTACACCTCCGTTGTTTTGTATGTACGGCCCCATGAATCGCACCTTGGCAGCACAGCTGGTTAACTACTATACCATCTAACATAACCACTATTTCTCTCACAGGCAGCAACATTTCTTTCCACACACTCTTCAATGCAAAGAGAACTTTTGCCTCCTCATCCACCCTATGTCACAGTCAGTTCCCATAGTTCCACTCGCTGTCACATCCATTCCTAGGTATCGAACACACTCGACCTCCTCCAAAATATCTCTCATTGTAAACTCACACTCAGACCAACCAGTGTCTCTCTATACCCTTAGGTAAACCTCATCACCTTCAACCTCATCTTTACTGACGATAAATTTCCATTATTTAGATTAGCAAATTTAGTGGTCCTGCCTGCCGAGCTATTGTACCAGTCTGGCTGGCTCTCTGAAGTACGTAGTTCCTGGTAATGACGTAGAAAACGGACTACACCACCAGCTAGCCTCCCGCACATCGTAAAATCGGACTCGAACATCAAGCGACACGAAGATTAAGAACGAGTTCCCTTGCTGGAGGACTTAGTTCGCTTGGTTCGCTCCTCCTCCTGCTTCCCTATCTGTTTTCACCTGGTCTCGTCCGCTTGGTTCGCTCCTCCTACTGCTTCCCTATCTGTTTTCACCTGGTCTCGTCCGCTTGGTTCGCTCCTCCTACTGCTTCCCTATCTGTTTTCACCTGGTCTCGTCCATCATTTTTTTAATGCATTCTTTTTTTTTTTCTCTCTCTCTCTCGTCGTTCCGTATTCTCATAGTTCTCTTTTAATCAGCTCCTTCAGTTTCCCCTCCGCCACACACACAGTTTTCTTTAGTTATTTCTCTTTTTTTTTCTTCTTCTTCTCTCTATCTCTCCTGGCTCGTTCCCTTTCTGCGTCTCTCTCTCTCTCTCTCTCTCTCTCTCTCTCTCTCTCTCTCTCTCTCTCTCTCTCTCTCCCAGCTTTCGCTCTTTCCCCCCTCCTGCCTGCACACACACACACCCCCCTCCACCACTCAGCTCATCCCCCCCCGTCCCCTCTTCTCTTCCCCCCCTCCCCCCACCACTCAGCTCATCCACCCCCCTTCCCCTCTTCTCTTTCCCCCCCCCCCCCCCCCAAGCTGATCGGACCACCAATAAAACTGGAGCGATATTTTCCCGCTCCCTAGGGTGAGTTCGCCCCCACGGTTTTTTTCCCGGCCTTGTCCAATATGGGTTTAAGCGAAGGGGGGGAGGAGGAGTCTGTGGGGAAAGATTGGGGGGGGGGGCGAGGGAGGAGGAGGAGGAGGAGGAGGAGAGTGCTGGTGGAGAGAGAGAGAGAGAGAGAGAGAGAGAGAGAGAGAGAGAGAGAGAGAGAGAGAGAGAGAGAGAGAGAATCAGGGGAGAGGGGTAGAAATCCTCGGATGCCAAGAGAAGGGCGCACGTCTGGGAGCTGGATGGAAAAGGGGGTAGGGGACCTTAGACGTCTGAGGCTAGGTGGAAAAGGAAGGGGAAGGTGAGTTTGATGTCTAGGGCTAGAGGAAGGGGTTAGAGTTATGGGAAGGGAAGGGAAGGGGTTAGAGTTATGGGAAGGGAAGGGAAGGGGTTAGAGTTATGGGAAGGGAAGGGAAGGGGTTAGAGTTATGGGAAGGGAAGGGAAGGGGTGTGGTGGAGGATAGGGTTAGACGTGTCGGGTCAGAGGAGAAGGGAATGGGAGGATTAACTTGTGGGATTGGATGGGATTAGACGAGTGTGTGTGGTCAAGGAAAGGAATTAAGACCTTTGGGATCAGGGGAGGCGGGTGACTGAAGAAGGAAGGGGGATGAATGAATGAATTGAATGAAGAGACAGTCATGAAAGTAAAGGCGGGTGACTGAAGAAGGAAGGGGGATGAATGAATGAATTGAATGAAGAGACAGTCATGAAAGTAGTATGAATGTAGCCTCGACCAGGGTTAGAAGACAACACTTCCCATGATCGACCAGGATGTAGGCTCGACCAGGACGTAGGCTGGTGCAGGTGCAGATGGTAAACACCTTTCATGATCGCCCAGAGTACAATCTCGACCAGGTATAGGTGGCAACACCTACCATGATTGACCAGGGTATAATTTCGACCAGGTACAGATGGCAACACCTGCCATAACTGACCAGGATCTATCCTCGACCAGGTGTACATAACAACATACGACCTATTGCTGCTGCTTATATATATATATATATATATATATATATATATATATATATATATATATATATATATATATATATATCCTTTTTCAATTACCTTTGTAAAATTGAAATTGCATTTAGAGGTGGAAAAAAGGGATTACCTCCCTCTCAATTCTCTTCTATACCATTACAACAATTTCCTTACATTTAAATAAATTGCTTAAATATTCATTAAACTATCGTGATATCTATCAAATTGTTAACATAATTTATTAACCATGTCTATTGTCTTTCGTGAGAGATGTCTATTGCAACGTTTTGCTTATCAATGGGTAAAAATGATGCCCCCTGAATGTTTGTATGTATATATATATATATATATATATATATATATATATATATATATATATATATATATATATATATAGATAGATAGATAGATAGATAGATAGATATTTTGCAATCTTTCGATTTTTTTCATTTCATAATTTTTTTCTTTCGTTCAGAGACAAGCTCTCTGAGGGACGACTATACACTCCCTTAAAAGACCATAAAATGTAACCCAGCAGCCAGCCTTGGTCTGCTGGGCATCCATTAGCATCAGGTGAGAGGGAAGGAAGGCGGAGGGGTGAGGAGGAGGAGGAGGGAGGTGAGTGTGAGAGGGGAAGGTGAGGAGGAGGAGGGAGGGAGGTCCGAGGTGGCGGCTGAGTGAGGCAGGTTCACCATTTTGTAGCGGTGGTGGTCGTCCTCCACCTACCTCCTCCTCCTCCCCCCTTCCGTAAACCGCTCAATAAGAGGATTGTTCTATCTCATACGTTGTGCCAGCCAGCCAGCCAGCCGAGCCAGCCAGCCAGCCAGCCAGCGTGGCCGCTGTGAGGAGGAAGAGGGAGGAAGAGCGAAGAAGGAGGTAAGGAAGGTAGGAAGGCAGGCGAGAATAGGGAAAAAAGAGAGAGAGAGAAAAAAAAAGGAGAGATACAAGGGTATTCCACGATTGGTGGCTTGATGGACGGAGGGACGGATGGACGGACACGAGCGCGAACGCACGCGCGCGCCCGCGAGGGGTGGTGGTTCGTCGTCGTCTCCGTCCGCTACGAAGGAGAGATGATTGAAGGGAAAGACTTGAAAGAACGGGGAATGCAGTGTGGGGGGGGGGAGAGAGAGAGAGAGAGAGAGAGAGAGAGAGAGAGAGAGAGAGAGGAGGAAAAGAGAGAGAAAGAGACAAAAGGAGAAGGAAAACTGTGAAGCCAAGAAGTGGCTGGCAGATATCACATGTGTGCCAGTGTCGCCTTTGCAAAACACAGATCCCTCACCTCACCTCCTTCAGTCTATCGCAAATAGATAACATATAACTTAATCTATGAACATGAACAAAACGACGTGTATGAATCTCCCATTTAAGAAACCTAATCTCTCAAGTTTTTCAGATCTTTTTTATCGAATCCATTTCGCGAATTAGATTGACCATATACCGTGGTTGCGTTCATGTCCCATTTTGCGACACATGATGTTCGTATCTTATACTACTGAATGCCACACCATTACGATGCCCCGATGGTCAATAAGGTGTTGGGGGTTTATCTACCTGGCTCCACAACAAGGCCATCAGAAGGACCATAAGGGTGAATGTGGCCTTAGAATCATCTTGAACACCTTACGATGATGTTAGAGAAGATCTTTCGATTGGTGGACGTAGCTAAGCGTTGATAAGCTTGAATGACCTCATCGGCCAATAGACCTAAAGGCCCAAACGACCAATTAACCAATTAAGTCACAGCCAAAAGCGATGCATGTGATACATTCTGCAGGAATCCACTGGTTTGCATCTATATCATAACTACATTCAGTCGTCACTCAAAGGAAATATTCGCCCAGCTAAAGATACATCGAAATACATCATACAAATACATTATACAATCGTGTTTTCGGTGAGACAGTCATTATAAGGGATGGTAGTCAGGTAGCGAAGAACTAGTTTGTTATGTAATAACGGAGTAATAGTTATACAATAGCAGGTGGTACTAGTTATACAATAGGAGGGAGCACTCGTCATACAGTAGCAGGGAATACTAGTCATACAGTAGCAAATACTAGTCATACAGTAGCAAATACTAATCATACAGTAGCGAGGAATATTACTCATACAACAGGAGGATAGAGTCAAGTCTTTAGACTTTGCGACACTCCATATCCAACCCTTCCTTCATGTATGCTGGTCATTCTCACGTATCCTGTAGGGGTGGAGGTAGGTAACGTGGACGAACTCAGAGGAGGAGAGAAGGAAATGGGATCAACTAATCCTGACGGGGAGGGCCCATCGTCTTGAGTCACAGGCAGATATTTACATATCTTAAAAGCCCTTGCAATCGAAACTTTTACCCCGGCGTATATACATACGTTCCCCTCCCCCTCCATTCCGCCTAGTGTCGTAGCAGACTACTACGACAGACGTGGAAGACTGGGTGCCAAACATGGGTCATCGCGGTGTATGTAATCTACATTCCTCAGTTCGACTCGGAGAAGAAGGGGAAAAAAACATCCCACATTTGTCAATGTCACTTCAAGGAGAGAGAGAGAGAGAGAGAGAGAGAGAGAGAGAGACGCAGTATAACTTACCCATGAGGAGAGAGAGATACAGAGACAGACAGACCCAGTATAACCTATCTATGAGGAGAGAGACAGAGACAGAGACAGGCCCCGTATAACCTACCCATGAGGAGAGAGACAGAGACAGACCCACTATAACCTACCCATGAGGAGAGAGAGACAGAGACAGGCCCAGTATAACCTACCCATGAGGAGACAGAGACAGAGACAGACCCACTATAACCTACCCATAAGGAGAGAGACAGAGACAGACAGACCCAGTATAACCTACCCATGAGGAGTGAGAGACAGAGACAGACCCACTATAACCTACCCATGAGGAGAGAGAGACAGACCCAGTATAACCTACCCATGGGCCTGGGAGACAAAACAAAAAGACACATTTTGTAATTCAGAGAAAAGCGTTGTCTCAGCGCTCACCCCCGTGTCTTGAGAAGGAGTCTGCAAGTGAGGCCGAAACTAATGGAAGATGAAATTGTCTGTAAATTGTAGAGGATTGACATTTTGAAATAGAGCTCCACGAAAGGGTCTTGTATCCACTCGAAGAGGCGAGGACGTGGGGGAAGTGGCTTCGTCTCCTGTCTCGCTCCAGGTCCTGCTCTGGCTTGGCATCTTCCCCCCCTTTTTTTTTCTCCAAGGGGAGGAGGAAGAAGAAGAGGAGGAGGAGGAGGAGGAGGAGGAGCCTGCTGCAGGGGAAGGTCGAGGAGGCTTGGCGAATCACTGGATGTTCGAGAGACTTTAAGATAAAGACTAAGAGTCCAGAAGGGGAGTTGGGGGTTTGGCGTGGACCAAAGGATACGTGTGTGTGTGTGTGTGTGTGTGTGTGTGTGTGTGTGTGTGTGTGCATAGGCTTCTTCAGGCCAAGGTGGAAACGTAGGAGGAATTTCCGACGAGAGGGGAAAAATTGATGTAAGCAAGGGCATAGCCAGCCAGCCAGCCAGAGTTTACTTCCTGGTAATTCTTCAATGGAGGCAAAAGTCTGGAGGAACATATGGCTTGATAACATTATGGACGTGTTCCACTATATATAAAATCTTGCACCTTCATAACCCTGACATTCCCTGCTGAAGGAGCGTTCACAAAGATTGCTGTTTTGTTGGAGATGTGGATGTGAATATTACTGCTTTGTTGCAAGAGTGGATGTGAATATTACTATTTTGTTTGAGGTGTGGATGCAAAGATTACTGTTTTGTTGGAGGAATGGATGCAAAGATTACTGTTTTGTTGGAGAAGCGTTAAGAAGAATTACTGTTTTGTTGGAGAAGCGTTAACAAGAATTACTGTTTTGTTGGAGAAGCGTTAACAAGAATTACTGTTTTGTTGGAGAAGCGTTAACAAGAATTACTGTTTTGTTGGAGAAGCGTTAACAAGAATTACTGTTTTGTTGGAGAAGCGTTAACAAGAATTACTGTTTTGTTGGAGGAGCGTCTATGAAGCCTGCTATTATGTTGGAGGAGCGTTTATAAAGACTGGTCTTTTGTTGGAGATGTGTCTTGTATAGTTAGAATATTTTGATATTGTGTTCGAGGTTAGAATTCTGTCTCAAAGACTTATGAGTTTCTGATATCTTCCACACTATCACAAAGACAACCTCAAGAGAACCCAGTGGGTTCTGTTGCCGTCTGAATTCCTTTGTGTCCTATTGTGTTGATGTCGTAGAACCGTATTGTGGTGTAGGATTGATGGAGTTTGTGTTGTAGAACCGTATTGTGGTGTAGAATTGATGGAGTTTGTGTTGTAGAACCGTATTGTGGTGTAGGATTGATGGAGTTTTGTGTTGTAGAACCGTATTGTGGTGTAGGATTAATGGAGTGTGTCTTAGAACCGTATTGTGGTGTAGGATTGATGGAGTTTTGTGTTGTAGAACCGTATTGTGGTGTAGGATTGATGGAGTTTGTGTTGTAGAACCGTATTGTGGTGTAGGATTGATGGAGTTTCGTGTTGAAGAACCGTATTGTGGTGTAGGATTGATGGAGTTTTGTGTTGTAGAACCGTATTGTGGTGTAGGATTAATGGAGTTTGTGTTGTAGAACCGTATTATGGTGTAGGATTGATGGAGTTTGTGTTGTAGAACCGTATTGTGGTGTAGGATTGATGGAGTTTGTGTTGTAGAACCGTATTGTGGTGTAGGATTGATGGAGTTTGTGTTGTAGAACCGTATTGTGGTGTAGGATTGATGGAGTTTTGTGTTGTAGAACCGTATTGTGGTGTAGGATTAATGGAGTTTGTGTTGTAGAACCGTATTATGGTGTAGGATTGATGGAGTTTGTGTTGTAGAACCGTATTGTGGTGTAGGATTGATGGAGTTTGTGTTGTAGAACCGTATTGTGGTGTAGGATTGATGGAGTTTGTGTTGTAGAACCGTATTATGGTGTAGGATTGATGGAGTTTGTGTTGTAGAACCGTATTGTGGTGTAGGATTAATGGAGTTTGTGTCGTAGAACCGTATTGTGGTGTAGGATTGATGGAGTTTGTGTTGTAGAACCGTATTGTGGTGTAGGATTGATGGAGTTTGTGTTGTAGAACCGTATTGTGGTGTAGGATTGATGGAGTTTTGTGTTGTAGAACCGTATTATGGTGTAGGATTGATGGAGTTTGTGTTGTAGAACCGTATTGTGGTGTAGGATTGATGGAGTTTGTGTTGTAGAACCGTATTGTGGTGTAGGATTGATGGAGTTTGTGTCGGAGAACCGTATTGTGGTGTAGGATTGATGGTGTGTGTGTTGTAGAACCGTATTGTGGTGTAGGATTAATGGAGTTTGTGTTGTAGAACCGTATTATGACGTAGGATTGATGGTGTGTGTGTTGTTATTTTGTTGGTGGGTGACGCTAGCTATGTGTCAAGTGATTGGTTATTTGGTAGACGTGTTGCTGATAACAGCTGTGTTACCTTGTGGAGGGAAAAACTTAAGGAAGAACGAAGAATTAAAATCATTGTTGATAATGATGATACTAATGGTAATGATGATTATCATTCCCATTGTTATTTTTATCATAGTTATCATCATTTTTGTTATCACTATTATCATTATGGTTATTATTATGATTATCATTATCATCATCATGATGATAATCAAAATGATATCAGTGGTAAAAATAATGATAATGATAATAATAATAATGATAATAATAATGATAATGATAATAACAATGATAATGATGATAACAATGATAGTAATGATAATGATAACAATGATAGATGATGATAATCGTAATAATGATTATGATAATAATAATAATAATAATAATAATGATAATAATAATAATAATAATAATAATAATAATAATAATATTAATGATGATAATGATAATAATAAGAACAATGATGATAATAATAATAATAATAATAACAATAACAATGATAGTGACAATTTTATATATATATATATATATATATATATATATATATATATATATATATATATATATATATATATCAAAATGAGAAACATCAGTAAATGTACATATATCTGCATATGAATTGATATCCATAAACATCACTACCCACATCACGTATCGTTACAACTTCACTGTCACGAAGTCGATCATGATGGAACACTATAAATATCCTGTTACCAGATGCTGGAAATGACTCAAACGACGTCAAACAAAGCAATTAGTGTAACACCTCGTCCGACTCGTCCCCTGGGGACTAGGAGCCACCAATGACAGCCTCCGTTAGCCTGGCACTTTAACTGTGTCTCCCTCTGCTTCACCAACCACTGGAGGAGGAGGAGGAGGAGGGTCCAGCTGGTGGTGGTCGTGGTGTGTGTGTGTGCGTTCTCCCTCCCTCTCCTCCACATCAGGCAGAGGCTCCTGAGGGAGGGTCGGCTGGCCTGGCCACGCCTACCTCCTCACTGCTGCTAAACCAAGCGTGGAGCTGGCGAAGTGCTCCACCTAAATGTCGTTTGTGATGTGTAGATGCTATGGAAATGAACCAGGTCAAGTTTTCATGGGGGGGGGAGGAGGAGAGGAGGGAACTACAGTTAAGGGAACGTGATCCATGGCGTGGTGGAGAGGGAGGAGGGTCGGTCGGACCCCCGGCTACCCCCAAGTGCTCTTGTACTGGGGGATGGGTTTGCAGCGTGGGAGTGGAGGTGCTGACTGGATAGGGCGAGCAGGGGAGGCCAAGGGAACAGACAATTACTGCATCAGGATTAAGACCAGCGGGCTACTCATTATGTGTACGGGTGTGTGTGTGTGTGTGTGTGTGTGTGTGAGGAGGTCAGGACAGGTAAGTAAGTGCTGGAAATCCAGGTCCTCATTATGAGAAGCTGTGGAGGAGACTAGCGCGCACTGTCTGTGAGCAAGTGAAGAGAAGAGACCCGTGAAGATCACTCGTGTGGGGTCGAACTACTACTACTGCTCCGGGTCAAACCTGTGGGCGATACGTGAGGTGCACTCGGAGTTGAGTTCCTGGAGGGAGGAGACTCGCCAAGTAGCAGAGGCTGGGGGGCCCAATATCTCTGGCTGTCTGTAGCTTGAGGTGCAGACAGTGAACTAAACGCCCTGCCTCCAACTAGGGTGTGAGTTGAACCTGATCCGGGCGGCCATTTGAAATCTACTTCCTTACAAGTAGGTTTAACGACTCTACGCTGAGCTACGGTGCCTCTCCAAAAAGATTAGGATAATTCGTGAGAGATGAGTTGGTCCCAAAAGTTAGGTGAAGGTTAGTATCATAGATGTCTATACTTCGGCCCTCCACGACTGTCAGTTACTAGAACTGCCACTTATCAATAGGTATATATGTCTTCCACCGTCCCACAAATGCCATGGCGAAGCAAACACATTTTCAACTTACAAATTGCTGGACCACAGACTCAGTAATGGTGCAACTTTGAGCCATTTTTCTACATACAGTATCCAACGTATATATTTATCACACTTATTCCCAATTGGGTTATTCATTTATCATCAGTTAGTCAGTATCTGTTCCTACTTGGCAGTCGACTCAAATCATTATGAAATGGCCCATCTGTCGGACCCATAATCTCTTCCACATATAATTCAGTTTGTCTTTAGCTTCATCTTAAACCACTGTAACCGTACACACACACACACACACACACACACACACACACATACATATATATATATATATATATATATATATATATATATATATATATATATATATATACATAAAAGCACTGGATCCCCCATTGACTTTGTTTCAAACCCTTCATCCACGATGACAGTCCTCAAGCTTCATTCACCATCGCGACGCCACGTCCCACACACACACACGACTCAATTCCTTTTCAAGAAAAATAAGATGCAGATAAGGTAATTTTCCAGGTGGGGGGAGATATTCATGTCTTGAGTAATGCGTCTGTCTGATACTGAACTCCCTTTGGGGGCGGGTTCGGTGGGGGTAGAGGTATGATAGCGTATCGGATCCGCTCTTACTTGGTGTTCAAGTTGTCCTTATGTTTCAGTCTAGACGCTCGTATGGTTCACGAGTGTCATGGGGGCTGCATAGCACTGTCTTCATATAATCTATACTCACATGATCTGGCTCAAGACAGTCAGCTAAGGTTCCTCTCGTATCTATGTGTTTGTCTATTGTGTCTGGTCTAATGTCACACTCCCCACTGTTACATAGCCTCTCATAGCATGGCTTAGTATCACATGACCTTCTTAGGCTGTTCTCACATACTTTCTCATAGCATGGCCTAGTAGCACATGACCTTCTTAGGCTGTTCTCACATACTTTCTCATAGCATAGCCTGGTGTCATGTGATCCTCTTCCTTCAATTTCTTCTCGTGTGGTTTCTTATAGCATGGCCTGCCGCCACATGATCTCCCTTTGGTCTGTTCTCGCATAGCATAACCTGTTGTCACATGATTATCCCATCTTCATCCGTTTTTACATGGTTTCTTACCTCATTGCCTACCATCAAATGATTCTTTCCCCTTACTACCCTATTTTCACATGATCCCATTCTCTGTAATCTGCTTTCTCATGATCTCCCCTTTGATTCCAAATGGTGTGCCATCGCATGACTTCCACATATTCCGGTCTTGGATCGTCTTCTGTCATATGGTCTGTGATAGGTCTATCTACACCTCATATTATCTATTCTTCTGTCACGGCGTCTATGATGATGTGGGCCCACGAACTCAAGGGCTTATAGCTCACCATACGATGGCTCGGCCTTCCATCGCTTTACAAGAGAAGGTATGTATGTATATGTATATGTATACCTACATATACATATACATACATACATATATACACAAGTACATATTCATACGTGCTTGTCCATGCTAGGGTATGTATATATATATATATATATATATATATATATATATATATATATATATATATATATATGTATATATATATACATATATATATATATATATATATATATATATATATATATATATATATATATATATATATATATAGATATATATATATATATATCATATAAAATCGTTGCCTGTATGTATCATAAATTGTGCAGCTGCTCCTTATGATTACAATTCTCCTGTATCCAGTGAATGCTATTACCATCTCCCACTCTACAAAAAAAAGAGAAAGAGAAGAAAAAAGAAAGAGAGAAGAAAAAAAAAATATCTGATAATAAAACGTGTGTGAGGGAGGTGGGCCACCAGCATCCGTGGTCTGGGCCAGCACACACCACACCCTTCCCTCCTTCCCTCCCTCTCTCTCCTTCCCTCCTTCCCTCCCTCCCTCCTATAATGAATTAGAATTACAATAACGATGATAACGAGTGGGCCTCGCCTTACTGCCTCGCCCCGCCATACTGCCTCGTTTTACTGCCTCGCCTCGGCTCAGATCATATATCACAACGCATGAACCTATGTATAAAAAAAAAAGAAAAAAAAATAGATAAAAAGAATAGACATCTCTATGCCTATGGAAGAAGAGAAAAAAAATCTCGCTGATTTTCTCATTATTCAAAGTGGGGAAGCGAACTAAGGAAAAAAAAAGTGGTGGGAAAAAATTGAGGGAAAAAAGGGAAGAGGAGGGAAGAATTGTCAGAATGGTTGTTATACGCAGTTTTGGGCTGTTTTGTTTAACCGGATCTGGTCCGTATATCCGGCTAGACTCACTGGGATTTACCGTAGTAGAACATGGTATTTGTTCATCGTTCTATGATGTATATATGAAGAATGTGAAGAGTGCTATTTCATGTGTGGCGGGGTGGCGACGGGAATGGATGAAGGCAGCAAGTATGAATATGTGCATGTGTATATATGTACGTAAATAGCTCATATGATCATAGCATAGCAGTAGTGCTCCGCCTCCCACACAGGGGACCCGGGTTCGATCCTGGCTGTTGGAGGTTAGTATGTTATGCATATATATATATATATATATATATATATATATATATATATATATATATATATATATATATATATATATATATGTCTGTGCATGTGTATGTATGTATACGGTGAAATGTGTAGGTATGTATATGTGCATGTGTAGGCGTTTATGTATGTATATACATGTGTAAGTGGGAGGGTTGGGCTATTCTTTCGTCTGTTTCCTTGCGCTACCTCGCTAACGCGGGAGACGGCGATTATGTATAATATATATATATATATATATATATATATATATATATATATATATATATATATATATATGTATATATATATATATATATATATATATATATATATATATATATATATATATATATATATATATATATATATATATATAATTCAGATGAGAGGCTGGCGATGCCCTCCAGGTAAACATGAGCAACATGTCCGAATGCTCTGTCTTTGCCTTGTCTACACAAGAACATCTGTCCATTTTTTTTGTTCCGTTACCAAAAAGAACATCAGAGCATTATTTTCCCCCAACGCGAACAAAAAAAAAAAAATCATCAATCCATTAATTTTTGTCCGGTTCAAACAAGAACACCAAACAAGAACACCAAAGCTTTCAGAAAGAAAATAATCTCCCCAGAACAAAACAAATACATTTCTTCCAATACAAACAAGAACATAATTGTTTAATAATTAGATAATTGATATTTATTTGAATATTTATTCACCAAATCGAGTCTCTTAGTCATGTCAGCATCAGCCTGTGTATCGCTCCGTTACGTCTTATCCTGGCGGGGGAGACCTCATCTGAGACATCCTTCCTCACATGCACACGGCCTGCATGACAATAGACTCGTGTAGGATCAAAATAGTGAGAAAAATGATGATCGTACTTCATGCCTATGGCTCTCATGTTCACCTGATAGGCCCAGAGCACAGTCCCGTGAGGCACGGACGATGAATAGCAGTGGGTAACGTGTGGTAGGGCTGGGTGCTTCCTCCCTCCCTCGCTGCTCAACCTGAGGATGTTACTGTGGTATTTTTTTTGCACCTCCCGATGCCTCCGGATCCGTCCCACCTCACCTGGCCCCTCACATCTTCCCTGCCTGCCTTCTACCTCCCTCATCGCCTCCTCTCCATCCACCTCACCTGTCCCTCCCATCTCACTTATTCTTCCCCCTCCTTCATCGCCTCCTGTTCCCCCTCCCACTTCATCTCCCATCCTCCTCCCACCTCACCTATCTTCCCTGTTCCACCTTACCTGCCTTCCACCTCCCACTTCTCCTCCCCTCCCACTTCTTCTCCAACCCTCCTCTCACTTCACCTTTCCTCCTCTCACCTCACCTGTCTTCCACCTCCCACCTCACTTCCCTTTATATGGAAGGTCATGTTATTCTTTCCTTTTCCTCGTATTTCCTTCCTAAGAAGTGTTACACATGCAGGAAGAGTTTTTAAGCTCCTCATAATGAAACAGACATTATCATTCTCTACGTGGGTTTTGAATGGAATATTTTTTTGTGTGTTTGTCTTAAGGGCTGTGTTGGATGAGGTGGTTTGTTTACTGTGCATGTGTGTGTGTGTATTTGTGGCGTGTGTGTTTCTCCATGCGTATTTGCAAGTGTATGAACATATAGAGGCTTTTGTACGTGTTATTATTCAATTGTCCTGTATGGGGATGGAGTTATACACTCGTGGGGTCCTATATGTATGTGTGTGTGTGTGTGTGTGTGTGTGTGTGTGTGTGTGTGTGTACGTATATATATATATATATATATATATATATATATATATATATACGTATGTGTATGCATAAGGTAGTGGTGTGCATGCATGTGTATGCTTATGTGCATATGTGTTCATGTGTGTGTGTGTGTGTGTGTGTGTGTATAAACAACTATTCATATGTACAAAGCTGTATGTGCACATTGATTTAGCATTATAAAGTTGCTCAGAGACGACCACTGTCTGTTGGATGTGCAAAATAGACCAATCCAACATCACAATAGATCAGTCCAGCAACACAATAGAACAAGCCAGCAACACAATAGAGCTATAATCACTTCAGAGTAAGATTACAAAAAAAAATATATATACACACAATAGATCATACGCAACAAAAAAAGGCATAAAACAACAAAAAAAGAGATTCATCTCTCAAAAACAGTAAAATGGCAGAAGCAGAAGCGACCATCTTTAACGTATATACACCTAAGCCAACAATATGTACCCCCCACACATGTTCCCATAACGTTTTAACGAAATACATTACGTACGTCTAGGGCAACCCTTTCCCCCTCCCTCCTCTCTCTCTCTCTCTCTCTCTCTCTCCCCCCTACCTTCCTTACCCACCCACCCACCCATCCCCCACCAGCCGGACAATGGCGGCGAGGAAGGGTTACAAAGAAGAATACAAAAAGGAATTTGGCCATTAAACCGTCTTTAGTGGTCCTCATCTTATTTACAGCTTGGATACATTTTAATATAAAATGGTAACCTGTCTATCAGAAAGGGATGGGATCCCGGCGCCAGCCCGGGGGGAGGGGTGGGGGAGGGGAAGGCTGGTGTGTGTGTGTGTGTGTGTGTGGAGGAGCGCATGGGAGAGCCAGGTAACAGAGGACCTGATGGTCTATGGCGAGGTTATCTGCTGGAGGAGAGGATTTGGGTTTTGAGAGTGTTGCAGACTTCCTCTGCTACTGGAGGAGGGTCAGGGCTGTCATGCAGTGGGGCGCAGTGGTCCTGGCGAAGACGGTGTCACGAAGTGGGTCGCTGGAAATGTCTTGGGAATGCGATCTGCAGCGACTCGTCGAGAGAGAGATGAGGCGGTGAGGATGGCTTTATTGGCGAAGGAGTGGCAGGAGTTTATGGATACATTGAAGAGCCACAATCTCCCCTTAAAACCTGTTTCTCTTCTTCGCACCTCCTCCTCTTTCCTCAAAGCCTCTTCTTTCTCCTTTTCCTCTTCTTTCTCCTCTTCTTTTTCCTCCTCCTCCTCCTCCTCCTCCTCCTCCTCCTCCTTTTGTCCTTCTCCTCCTCCTCCTTCTTTACCTCCTTACAAGAAGCCTTGTGCTTTATACTCTTAGGCTCAGACAATAATAGACTATAGTTAGTCCACTCATATTCCTTTCTTTTCCTTCGAGCATGATGGAACCCCATCTTCCGGACTGGCAGGCGTGTCACCTCCCTTCCCATAAGCCGTCCCATGGACGTGGAACAGTAACCAGAGCCATCCCTCGTCTGTTTAACCCATATGAATAATAATAATGAACAGAGAAAAAAAAGTTTTACCCATACGGTCGTTTTGAATAAGTTCATGATTGAAAAGGTGTGGCTGTTTTTTGTGGGGGGGCGCCTTTCTTTCTTTTTTTTTTATTCCACCCGCCTTTTCGACCAGAACTGGAGACCCAGGCCTGACCCTAGTCCTCCTCCCTTCCTGGCCGCCCACTTGCGCCGCCTGCGGCTGGTGACGGAACGAGGTAAAAACGGCGGAAGGGAATGAGAGGGAGAGAGAGAGAGAGAGAGAGAGAGAGAGAGAGAGAGAGAGAGAGAGAGAGAGAGACAAGAGAACGTTATTTGATGAGATTCGAAGTCACTTCAGTAGCTAGAAGAGGTTCCGACCACCATCTCACCAAGAAGAGATACAAAAGTGAAAATCCTTCTTCATCACACAACTTTTCAAATACTTCCGCGCTCAGTGTTGTTACGCGGAGAGGGAGTTTTTTTTTTTTCTTACACGCGTGTTGTTCCATCTCTTTAAGTGCCTTGTCCACGTACCATATCGTAGTTTGTGGTATACCAACACTCACACACAAGCTTACGCCAAGGATTCATTCATCGACCAAAAGGAGTTTGGGGAGGCAGAGGATGAACAGCTGGATTGACTGTGAGACGGTGGCCTTGTCCGGGATTCGAACTAGTACCTGTGAGATGGACGAGTCACAACGCTAATCAGTACACTACGAAGTATTGGGATGATATGGTGTGCTTCAAGATGTGTGTGTGTGTGTGTGTGTGTGTGTGTGTGTGTGTGTGTGTGTGTGTGTGTGAGCATGAGTGAGTACATTTATTTCAATCATCTGCATACATGACCTCTCATCTCTCATCCTCACTAAATGAGGAGAGATTCTCGACGAAGCAGTTAATTATCAAACTACAAATTAGAGAATATTAACTACACCGTACCATCAAAGAGTTCAGTATACCTTTCGCTGACTACTGTCGAAATTTCTACTGTTACGAATGTTACTCAAACGATCGTGTCACAAGGACACAGCTAATCCTATGCGTTATATGTGAGAGAAATGTACAGTTGTTCTCAACCTTATTGCCCTGACAGTGACTGACCTAGAAGAGGATCCATAACAGGTGTCATAAGGACATGAACTCCTTATATATACATATCCTCAGAATGTCTCCCCATTCCGATCCTATTATAGGCGCTAAGTCCTATGTTCAGATTTCAAACCCCGTACTTATACCCGAGTCCAGATCATCTATTTCTACAGTGCAGTAAAAAAAAAGTTTGCTTCTAATAAACGCGGATTTTAAGAGTCAAGAGAGAAAAAAATTTTACGTACGAACGTGTGAAATAAACTCTTAGGAGCAAATCATAGCAAGGAAGAGTTCATGAAAGAGTATACCATTAAATAGATTTTTGTTAAGTGGAATATTATCTACGGGTGATGGAGAGGCACAGTAGGCCAAGGACAAGAAATCTTTGGTCAACTGACAATACTGGAAGGAAAAAGGAACGTACAGCTAAGATAAAGTATAGAAATTATCACCGAAACTTGGGAAAAGAAAAGGGGGATTTTCAGAGTAAAAACATGATTGATTTTTGCAGCGCGAGAGGTTAATGTAAAGTCCACTCTCCTGCTCATCCAGTGGGCGGTAACGCAAAAGATGGTGCAGCTACAGGAGCAGCAGGGGCCTATACCACTGTGCTCAGCCAGACGCGCGCCCTGCCCGCGACCCCCCTCCTCGCCAGACCCAACGAGACACAAGACAAGGAAGAATATCACGCGAGCAAATAGGGGGAGAGGGAAGCCGACGGGTTGGCTCGTCTAATTGAAGATGCGCAGTCAAATAAGAAGCCAAGTTTTAGAGCTGTGTGAAGGTGTGTCAAATGAGGTGTTTAATTCTTTGGCGTTCGTGAGAGGAACCCATCTGGAAGGGAGGTTCGAGTGCTTTGGTGAGGGCGTGTACATGGGCGACAGTGGATGGGAGGGAACTCTATGTACTCCACTAAGATACGTGGAAAGGGAAGTAATTTATATATATATATATATATATATATATATATATATATTTTTTTTTTCTTTTTTTTGTGCTTCGAGGTGTAGCAGTTAGCGTTCCTGACCGTGACGCATTCACGGGCCGCCCAGGGTTCGAATCCTGATGACGGCAGTCGGTCCACAGTCAATACAGCTGTTCATCCTCCCTTAGGTGTTGGTCGATCAAGGGGTACCTGGCCTAAGCTATGAGATGGCCCTGCTTATGGCCTCAGTTGCCCTTGCCATCTCAGCTAACTTAGAAAAATACGAAAAAAAAACACATCCCTCAAAGATTATGTGAAGAAGCTGACAGAAGCTTGATTTATAACTTGTAAACACTGCGCGGAGTCATGCGCAGTGCTACCGAGTTGATGAGATCAACTACGTTTAAAATAGTGGATTGGCGCGCCATCAAACACCGTCTACGTCTGGCATACATCATTCAGCCAGAATGGTAGTCAGTGTTATATTATCATACCCACGTATTGACCTCTACAAGGGGATGGAATACCTCTTTCTTAATCCAAAATCAAACATGTTGGAGAAGCGATGATTTATCCCGTAGCACCAGCGAGAGAGCATCGCTCCTCGGCTCCCTCTTTTTTTTAAACGCCTTTGCTCCGCCGTTTTGGCACATTTAAATACGTCATTTTATCGTAGGTTTCAATCCTTTATATCCTGGCATCTCGCTCTTCGGTAACGCATGAGATCCCATTACCCCGTCGCATTCGTCCTTCCGATTTTTACGCAGCGTCTTAAAAGGCACCAATAGACCGAACCCAGCTGTTGTGAAAAACAGTAACCAGAGGATATGTCAAGAAAACGAGAGTCAGATAACAAGGCAAGTAGGGATTTCAAGTGTAAATGGAACAAGGAATTAGAAAACGTAGATACAGGTATGTAAATTCGGGATGATACAGGAGACGGGAAAGTATAATATTGGGATATTGATGGAATATTTCATTAGAAAACGGAAGCGAAAATTAGATGTAGGATTCAAATGCTTTTAGAAATAGAAAAAGGAATTAGACAGGAACAAAAGGGGTTTAAGAGAAGTGGATCCTCTTCCCAACCTGGTCGTGGACACCTGTCCCAAGTCACGCTCACGTCCATCACTCTACCTAGGGCGACCAGCGACCACACTACTCACCTGGTCGTCAACACCTGTCCCCTACTCTCAGACCCATCATTCAACCTCCATCGACCAGCCATTCATGGCTGAAGGAACATCTTAATTTTCTCCCAATCGGAGCCTCGCCTTACATCGGTGGACGAATGGTCCACTGGGTGTCGAGTGTCTATCTAAAAGTAAACATAGTATCTTAATCTAAAAGTGACCGTAGTATCTTAATCTAAAAGTGAACATAGTATCTTAATCTAAAAGTGAACATAGTATCTTAATCTAAAAGTGACCGTAGTATAACCCAAAACGAAACAAAACATTTCTATATATATGAGTGGATGGGCCATTCTTCGTCTGTTTCCTGGCGCTACCTCGCTGACGCGGGAAACACCGATTATGTATGATAATGATAATAACAATAATGATAATGATAATAATGATAATGATAATAATAATGATAATAATGATAATAGCATATACCTGTGCATTTTTTCCCAATACACCTACCGTTATAAATTGCATTAAACGCAAAGAATGAACACATTAAGTAGATGTACTCTCTCTCTCTCTCTCTCTCTCTCTCTCTCTCTCTCTCTCTCTCTCTCTCTCTCTCTCCACACACACACACACACACACACACACACACACATCCATACGCAAGCACACACATAAACACACACACACACACACACACACACACACACACACACATATAAATCAAACTCACACACAAAAAGCTACACACACACACACACACACACACACACACACATACACACACACACATATAAATCAAACTCACACACAAAAAGCTACACACACACACACACACACACACACACACACACACATACACACACACACACACACACACACACATACACACACACACATATAAATCAAACTCACACACAAAAAGCTACACACACACACACACACACACACACACACACACACACACACATACACACACACACATACACACACACACATATAAATCAAACTCACACACAAAAAGCTACACATACACACACACACACACACACACACACACACACATACACACACACACATACACACACACACATATAAATCAAACTCACACACAAAAAGCTACACATACACACACACACACAGACACATACACACACACACATATAAATCAAACTCACACACAAAAAGCTACACATACACACACACACACAGACACACACACACACACACATACACACACACTATATAAGTCTCCGTTGCTCACATTTCCGTCTCCTACATGACTCAGCACTGATGGTAACGATGTTTACAAACGCCATCAACTCCCCCATTTGACACCCATGTAGGGAGGGGGGAGTGGAGGGGGGGAGGTAGGAGGGGAGGGGGAGGGAGGAGGAGGAGGAGGAGGGACGACTTGAAACCCATGCAAGATTGAGGCTGTAAATGGGGGGGGGGGGGAGGAGTGACGTCACTCGTGGGAGCTAACCAGCTGTTGAGACCGCCCCCCCTCCCTCCACCCCCACCCCCAACATCCCCCCCCCCCCCTCCACCTCAACACTCCACCCCACGCCCTCCACCTCGACAGCACCACGCCACAAAACTCTGCTCACCATGTTCAGGTCGGCCAGAGTTCAGTGTGTGTGTGTGTGTGTTCCACACCGTGAATTCTTCCCTGTGATGAAAGAAGGGAAGAAAAAAGGGAAAAAAAAGGAGTGTTCGATCCTCTCAAATATCCCTCACCCTCCCGTGGTCTAGCGTGTTCAGGCCTCTGTTGTCAGCGCTGCTCCTCTCCCTCTGTTGTGTCTTGCGAATATCAAGAATAACAGACAAATACGGGGATTTTATCAAGCCGTTGTTTTCCCGTTGCATTCAGTCTCGAATTATGAATGCAAACCTTTTCTTTTTCCTTCTTCTTCTTCTTCTTCTTCTTCTTCTTTTTTACCATCATCATCATCATCATTATCTTCTTCTTCTTCTTCTTCATCATCATTATCTTCTTCATCATCATCATCTTCATCTTCATTATCATCATCATCATCTTCATTATCATCATCATCATCATCATCATCATCTTCTTCTTCTTCTTCTTCATCATCATTATCTTCATCATCATCTTCTTCATTATCATGATCAGCATCTTCTTCTTCATCATCATCATCATCATCTTCTTCATCATCATCTTCATTATCATGATCAGCATCTTCTTCATCATCATCATCATCATCATCTTCTTCATCATCATCTTCATTATCATGATCAGCATCTTCTTCTTCATCATCATCATCATCATCTTCTTCATCATCATCATCATCATCTTTTTCCATTTTCTTCATCATCATCTTTTTCCATTTTCTTCTTCATCATCATCATCTTCTTCATTATCATCATCATCATCTTTTTCCATTTTCTTCTTCATCATCATCATCTTCTTCATTATCATCATCATCATCTTTTTCCATTTTCTTCTTCATCATCATCATCTTCTTCATATCATCATCATCATCTTTTTCCATTTTCTTCTTCATCATCATCATCTTCTTCATTATCATCATCATCATCTTTTTCCATTTTCTTCTTCATCATCATCATCTTCTTCATATCATCATCATCATCTTTTTCCATTTTCTTCATCATCATCATCATCATCTTCTTCATCATCATCATCATCATCTTTTTCCATTTTCTTCTTCATCATCATCATCATCTTCATCATCATCATCATCATCTTTTTCCATTTTCTTCTTCATCATCATCATCTTCTTCATTATCATCATCATCATCTTTTTCCATTTTCTTCTTCATCATCATCATCTTCTTCATTATCATCATCATCATCTTTTTCCATTTTCTTCTTCATCATCATCATCTTCTTCATATCATCATCATCATCTTTTTCCATTTTCTTCTTCATCATCATCATCTTCTTCATTATCATCATCATCATCTTTTTCCATTTTCTTCTTCATCATCATCATCTTCTTCATTATCATCATCATCATCTTTTTCCATTTTCTTCTTCATCATCACCATCTTCTTCATATCATCATCATCATCTTTTTCCATTTTCTTCTTCATCATCACCATCTTCTTCATATCATCATCATCATCTTTTTCCATTTTCTTCTTCATCATCACCATCTTCTTCATATCATCATCATCATCTTTTTCCATTTTCTTCTTCATCATCATCAACCATCATCACACATCCCCAGGTCTCCTGGGAACAGCACTATAACTGTTTTCCTTGTTCAAGTTCCTCTCACGAAGTGTTCTCAGTTGCCTGTCTATCTCTGATGACTGACTTCTGTTGATGACTTACGTCTATTGATGACTGGCTTCTAAAGATAAGCGACTTCTATTGATGACTGACTTCTATTGATGACTTACGTCCATTGATGACAGACTTCTATTGATGGCTGACTTCTATTGATGACTTACGTCCATTGATGACAGACATCTATTGATGGCTGACTTCTATTGATGACTTACGTCCATTGATGACAGACTTCTATTGATGGCTGACTTCTATTGATGACTTACGTCCATTGATGACTGACTTCTATTGGTGACTGACTTCTGTTGATGACTTACGTCCATTGATGACTGACTTCTATTGATGAGTGACTTCTATTGATGACTTACGTCCATTGATGACTTACGTCCATAGATCACTAACCTCTATTGATGACTGACTTCTATTGATGACTTACGTCTATTAATGACGTCTCTGGATGGCTTACGTTACTTGATAACTTACGTCTGATGACGACTCACGTCTCTTGATGACTTAAATCTATTCACCTAAAGTAGTCTGTTTACCTCATTCACATCTTTTGATGACGCATGTATATTGACGAGTTTATTGATCATTCAGGTCTATTGATCATTCGAGTCTACTCATCATTCACGTATGCTGATCATTCGCGTCTACTGATCATCCTTTTACATTGATCATTTGAGTCTATTGATCATTCAAGTTTAGTGATGGATGACATCACTGATTATTCACGTCTACTGATGAATCACGTCAACTGATCATCCACGTCTATTGATCAATCACGTCTACTGATCATATGTACGTCTCAGTATACATCGTTCATCTCTTGCCCTTTGCATTCATTTGAATCTGACTGAAGATTTCAGTTTCTCTTTTTTTCTTTTTTTACATCCACCATTAAACTCTGTCTTGTTTCTGGTGTTTCTTTCTTCGTCTCTTGTGACACACGTATTTATCATATCCTCTTCCTATTTCCATGCCCTTCTCTCCTTCACTCTTGTACCACAATCCTCTCATTCTCCCTCACTCTATCTTCGTCTCTCCTTCCTTCTTTCTCCCTTTCTTCATCCGTTTCTCCCTTTGTCCCTCGTGCATCCACTCTACCCACATTTCAACCTTCTTACATTCTGTGAAGCCTTCTCCTCCTCGTCCTGTCTTATCAATTGAAATTCTCTTATCCTCATTATTATCATTTCAGTTTTACCCATCTTTCTGCAGCTATTACCTCCTCTTCAATATGACAGGTCCTGACCCCTGACCTCCAGTTCTGTGACGCCTCTGATGACACGAGACCCAGCAATCCGAAGACCCAGAATGGTGTTAGAGGACTAGACTGGAGGAATAATACACGCTCATTCAACACATTGCTCGACCTGAACATAATACTAATTACTGAAACAAGAGAAAAAATAAAAGTAATTGTTCCTCACGTCATAATACATTGTGGTTCAATATATATATATATATATATATATATATATATATATATATATATATATATATATATATATATATATATATATATATATTATCCCTGGGGATAGGAGAGAAAGAATACTTCCCACGTATTCCCTGCGCGTCGTAGAAGGCGACTAAAAGGGGAGGGAGCGGGGGGCTGGTTTCCCTTCCCTCTCGTTTTTTTTTTTTTCTTAATTTTCCAAAAGGGGAGCAGAGAAGGGGGCCAAGTGAGGATATTCCCTCGAAGGCTCTGTCCTCCGTTCTTAGCGCTACCTCGCTAATGCGGGAAATGGCAAATATTATGAAAAAAAGAGAGAATATATATATATATATATATATATATATATATATATATATATATATATATATATATATATACATACATATGAATAAGCACTTTCATAGAACACATAATACCCTCCAATAGCCAAAATGTAAGAAGAAGGGTATTCGATTACTTGCAATCGATTAGTCATTTCCCTATTAGGGGGCGATCATAGCCTAGCAGTTAGCGTTCCCAAATACGACACAAAAGGTCCTGGGTTCGAATCCTGCCTGTTGAAGGGTATTATATTCTATATATATATATATATATATATATATATATATATATATATATATATAGAGAGAGAGAGAGAGAGAGAGAGAGAGAGAGAGAGAGTTTGATTATCGGCTTCATCTTATTCAGTGGCCATGAATTTTATTCACTGACTTCGACAGCTGTCAAATAACACGTACCATATTAACGTTACGCGCGTTCTTTTTTATTCTTTACTATTTTATTCGTGAAATACACAAGAACCGTATCAAAGACGAGCAGAGATACAGTACGTGTGTACGTCCGTGTGTGTGTGTCCGAATTCGTTCATTCGTGCGTCTCTCACCTACACGCATACAATGGCTTATAAACTCTCCAGGTAACAGTGTTGATACATGACTTGTTAATCATAAGATAATTGACTTGTTAATCACGAAATACTTGACCTTTTAATCGTAGAATACTTGACTTGTTAATCATGAAATACTTGACTTGTTAATCATAAAATACTTGACTAGTTAATCATAAAATACTTGACTTGTTAATCATAGAATACTTGGCTTGTTAATCACGAAATACTTGACTAGTTAATCATATAATACTTGACTTGTTAATCATAAAATACTTGACTAGTTAATCATAAAATACTTGACTTGTTAATCATAAAATACTTGACTAGTTAATTATAGAATACTTGACTTGTTAATCATAGAATACTTGGCTTGTTAATCACGAAATACTTGACTAGTTAATCATAAAATACTTGACTAGTTAATCATAAAATACTTGACTAGTTAATCATAAAATACTTGACTTGTTAATCATAAAATACTGTAGATTTACGTACGTCTCTAGGCGATCAGGCATACAGACACACACACACACATTAACAGACATATTAATCGATCATAATCCTCCCCTCCTCCTTTCCCTTCTCCGGGAAAGCTAGGCTGATTAATCACTACTACACAAATCATGCAAATACATCAACTGTGCATTACCGATTGGACAAGTGGTATGTACAGATGTGACAGGGGATTGGTTGACCTCGTCAACCAAGTGTAGAAGCATGTGTGTCGACGATCCAAAGTGGGTGTGGTAAATGGTGTTTGTAGAGTCATTTATCAATTACCCAGTTGTAAAGCACTGTGTGTGTGTGTGTGTGTGTGTGTGTGTGTGTGTGTGTGTGTGTGTGTGTTACGGGGAGAGAGTGTTGCGCTCGTGTTGCATAGTGTCTTAACCTTTCATATATATATATATATATATATATATATATATATATATATATATATATATATATATACATATTGGTCACCGCACCCGAAGAAGCACAGAGAGATGATAGAGAAAGTCCAGAGGAGGTCAACAAGGATCGCACCAGAATTAAGGGAGCTGAGTTACAGGGAAAGGTTCGACACTTGAGATTTGTCCACCATGGAAGAGAGAAGAGTAAAGGGTGACCTGATCATAGACTTTAAGTTTTGAAACTAGGATGATAAGGTAGACAAAACAGTTCTTGGATAGTTGTTATGAACAACGACTAATAGACACAGACAAAACATACACATCATATGACACAATGAACACCAACCAACTTCTCTACCAACACATCTGAAACCACACTCCCCAGACATATACGAGTTAGACTTTTTCTTTCGCACTTTGGACACAATCCATCTTTACATCAATAAGAAAAAAAAAAAAAACCTATTCACCATATCACACGACCCCTCGTGCCCAAGATATATCCATATTTATGACACGGAACACTAACTCCAAAATTGTCTTGTACTCACCTCACACACACACACACATGTTTATATATATATATATATATATATATATATATATATATATATATATATATATTATCCCTGGGGATAGGGGAGAAAGAATACTTCCCACGTATATCCTGCGTGTCGTAGAAGGCGACTAAAAGGGGAGGGAGCGGGTGGCTGGAAATCCTCCCCTCTCGTTTTTTTTTTTTTTTAATTTTCCCAAAGAAGGAACAGTGAAGGGGGTCAGGTGAGGATATTCCCTCTAAGGCCCAGTCCTTTGTTCTTAACGCTACCTCGCTAACGCGGGAAATGGCGAATAGTATGAATATATATATATATATATATATATATATATATATATATATATATATATATATATATATATATATATATATATATGGACTGTGTTTATATAAATATCTGTCAACTAGAGATGAGCCTGCATGCCCTACGTGCCACTTCGAATGATTCGTTTTCTATTCCCACAAAATGAGCACTCGTCTTCCCTCCAGGTTCTCCTCACTGCCCGATCACTACACAGGATTACGGTTCAGTCTCCTGCCATCCTCCACCGTGTGTCGCCCCAATCAAAACAAAGTACTTGATCACTAAGCCAGACAAGCCAAGCCAACCCCTTGGAGTCACAGCTTCTGATCACTGATTCTATAATCATGATGCCAAATCCAAATCTTTCAGTTTGTGATTGACATTATTGACTTATTCATATATATATATATATATATATATATATATATATATATATATATATATATATATATATATATATATATTCTCTAAATTCAGCAACGTCTTATTATTCAGTAAAGAGATTACCTTAACTGTACTACAAACTATACTGTATAAGCAATTCCCTACAAGATTATACAAGTTAATGAATAATGCACATAGATGATATAAGCCTCTCTCTCCTTGAATGACTGCCATCTATCGCCACCATGGCTAACTTGCGTGACAAGAAGGTACTGGTGTTGATGGGAATGGTTGCCAAAGGACCGTTACTTCGAAGCATATATTTCCATTGGGGGGTATTCCGCTAGACGAACGAATCTCCAATCGAGGTTTTCTGATCTTTTGGAAGGGGCTTAGATTGTGGAGGGTCGTGTTCCGACTTAACAGGTCGCGGAACTCGTCAGTGGAGGAGTTTGTAGTGAAGTGTTGCACGGGAGGGATTGGGCGGTCCGTAGGCATCTTGCAACTCAACGGCCGGGGAGAGCAGTGTTGCTGTTTCTCGGCTGGGTTACCTAACCGCTACTTATCAGCAATATTAATGCACAAAGTATCGCTCGGTTAATCTCTTTCGACAGAACGCCTTCGACTAAAAATTCCTTCGTGGATTTCCTCGAATTCTATCACCAGCGGCGTTTGGAAGGAGAGAGAGAGAGGAGCCGAAGAAGACGAGAAAGTGTTCTGAAGAGCGAATTCCTGGAGAGAAGGGGCAGACGAACTGGACTGAGAGAAAGGGCTCGGGAGAGGAGCTGTCTGGTGGTGACGTGCCCGCCGCGTCATTTGAATACGTCACCCGCATGCCCGCCGCTCGCTAACAATGAGCAGCTTGAATTACCCCACCACCACCTCCTGTCCCCACGGCCTGCCTGCCTGCTCCACTCCTGTCCGCTTTTCCACCTACTGTCCCCACGACTTGCCTGTTCCACTTCTGCCTTCGTCTCCACCGCCCGCCCCTCACCACATGATTGTTCCACTTCAACCAGCTCCTTCCATCTCACGTCCCTTCGGCATGTCTGCTCCACTCCTATCCTCGATCTCACCTCCTGTCCCCACCACATTCCTGTTCCACTCTAACCAGCTCCTCCACTTCCTGTCCACTCGTCCTGTCTCCTCCACTCCATTCCGTTTCTCCACCTTCCTTCCCTGCGGTCTTCCTGCTCCACCTCTGGCCTCTCTTCCACCGCACCCTCCTGCTGCAAATGAAAGAAACGTCACGAACTCCTGTTCCATATCTCCGTCCCGTTCTCCTGCAAGGGTCAGCTGTATCGTTCCTTTTCCCTTATCGTTTCCTCTTGAGCTTTTTCTTTCGTGTCTCAGAGGCAGTGAGCCTCGGCTGGGAAACTAGTTCTCCTCTTCAGGTTACAAGTTGATCCTTTCGCAAGAAAACCACACCTTTAAACCTCAATTCTTCCTCCAGCAGTGGCTAGAATGGACATCCACTTCCTCCTGTTTCCTTTTACCATAGTTTTTGTCGTCTGCTCTCGGCCCGCTCTGTCTCTACATCTTCTACAAGGGCACGACGTCTTCTTGCATTCTCCTTTTGTCCAGTGTGGGACTTTGTCTTCGTGATGAATGGGGATAATGTGTTTTTGTCTCCTCTGGTTATTCCTACAACCCACGTACAAGGACGAGATAAATCCTTGCCTCCTGCTTTGTCGACCAGGGCTGCCCTTCCTACCGCCAGTGCTGCCTGCTTTCCTGTCTGCCACGGATCCTGTCCTACTGCAAGACTTCCTTGCTGTTCTGCTTGTTACAAGTCCCTTCTTACTGCTAGAGTTGCCTGCTGTTCTGTCTACTACAGCATCCTTCCTGCTTCTCAAGTTACCTGCTGCTCTGTCCACACTAGTCCTCTCACTGCTGAAGTTGTCTGCTGCATAATCTACCACAGAGTTTTCCCTCTGCTGCACTTGCCTGCTTCTGTGTCCGTTACAGTTCCCCTTCCTACTCCTAGAGTCCCCTGCTGCTCTGTCTGCTTCAGCTTCCGCCCTGCTCACCAGAGTTACTCGCTGTTCTGATCATCACATACACACCCCTCTCCCACTGCTAGTGTTGTCTGCTGTTCTGTCTACGTCTCTTCTCCCCACCGCCAGAGCGACGCACACACTCCTGCTTCCTGTTCCTCTTCCTCCTCCTCCTCCTCCTCCTATACCCCCCAAGCCTTAATCTGGTCATCGAGGAATTATGCCAGGTCCCAGCCGCTTTCAGACATCTGTATTTTCCATATTTTTCAGTCATCGCAAGAGTCGAAATAATAAAAAATGAAATAAAATGGTTGGTATCTTCTTTAGAACAAATGGATCTGTTATTGACGTTTAACAACAGTAAGAACGGACGAATTGAACAGACACGACAAGAACGAACTCAAACACAAAAACGAACTCACTTAACAAACACAAGAACGAACTCAAACACAAGAACGAGCTCACTTAAACACCAGAACGAACTTAACAAACACGACAAGAACTCACTTAGCAGACACATTTAGTGACCTGACATGCAAACCAACTTTACGAAACACAGTCAATACTGAATATCAATAATCTTCCATATAAGTAAAAATGCTTTAACGATAGTTTTCATCTGAATGACTAGTTGGTTCGTTGGCCTTAAGATAAGGCTTATCAACTGCTGGGGGTAATTAGGGTCGCCAGCCTCAAACAATAACAACCGGTCAAAACAAAGACACCTGAACGACTTGTTAAGATGTTGAAGACCATCGTAAGACCATACACTCTCGCG
Organism: Panulirus ornatus; assembly: GCF_036320965.1. Classification (NCBI taxonomy): domain Eukaryota; kingdom Metazoa; phylum Arthropoda; class Malacostraca; order Decapoda; family Palinuridae; genus Panulirus; species Panulirus ornatus. The sequence goes on along the minus strand of NC_092292.1, from coordinate 12,284,842 downwards.
CTATGAGTCTGACACTTTTGCGTCCAGACGCACGTCCATGGTCTTCATAGCTCACCACTATTGCGTCAGAGTTAGAAATTATAACACTTATTCAACACGACAAAAGCCTCAGTTTTACGTGGTATCTAGACATTTATATGTGACGTAATTGCCATTACTGAGTATGAGTGTACGGCTGATGGAGAGGGTCTGGGGGTTTTTCGAGGGCAGCTCCGTTGGCGCGCCTCTACCTGCCCTTGGAATATGTTGGTGAGTGACAGTGGTGGGTGCAGACCCCTGGCCTGGCTGGGCCTGGCCTCACAGAAGCCACCGCCGAGTGTGGCCATTGTTGAGGAGCTGTCGGGGAGGTCTGACGGAGTGGGGGGAGGGGAAGGGAGGAGGAGGAGGAAAGGTGACGGGGAAGGAGAGAGAGAGAGAGAGAGAGAGAGAGAGAGAGAGAGAGAGAGAGAGAGAGAGAGAGAGAGAGAGAGAGGTGAAGAAAACGAGGAAATAGAGATGGGACGAATGTGAAGGAGGTACGAGAGAGAAAAAAAGGAAGAATATATTGAAGGAAAGGGAAAAGAAAGATACGCATAGGAAGATATGTGAGTATGAGAAAGAGAAGAGGATGATTAACTGAACGAAATAGGGCAAGAACAATACAGAAGTGTAGGTAAGTGAAATGGGAAGAAGAGATCATAAAATGTGATGAGAAATCGTAGATATGAATAAGGGAAAAGCAACCCAGAAACACAAATACGTAGGTAAGAATGAATACCTCTGTATATAAAGAAACATAGTAATGAACAGTAGCAGAGATGGCATTTGAATAAATGATAGGCTTTGGATATGATGATGGTCGGGAGGAGCGAGAGGAGACGAGAGAGGGAAGAGAGAAGGCAAAGGTGAGCAAAGAGGAAGAGGAGGTGGCAGGTCAAGGCTTCAAAACAGACGAGGACGGAAATGAGGTGATGACGTGGACTCTGACCCAGACTCCCAGGGTGGGAGAACCTGTACCAGGAGGCAGGAAGGGCCTCGGCCAAGGAGTGTGTGAGAGGTGCGAGAGGCAGTGAGAGAGGCAGTGCGTGAGGTGTGACGGAAAGAGAGAGAGAGAGAGAAAGAGAGAGAGAGAGAGAGAGAGAGAGAGAGAGAGAGAGAGAGAGAGAGAGAGAGAGAGAGCGTGTGAGGTGTCAGAGGTGTGTAAGATATGCCCCAAGGGAAACACGGGCAAGTATGTCGAAGTATAAGGCCGTCATACTGAGCAGAACAGCATGTTATACCAGTACACTGAGTATGTTTAGGAAAGTTAAGTCACTCTCCTTCGGTAGTCCACAGCCGTCGGGATTGGGGGGTCTCTTGGAAGACGAAGCACTCTCGTGGGTCCGACAGTTGGGGACATCCTGTCATTTCCATGCTGCTCCCTGGATCGAACGTGGGCTCTGGAACCCGACGATAGAAGTGGCTTTTCCCCCCCCAACACATCCACAGCTTCCTATAGACCACTATAATAATTCTTGCTTGCTATGATCATCTCTATAGATCTTTAGGACGTAGAGAGAGGGTAGCACCTCACTCCTCCAACTCTTCCTCCTCCTCCTCCTTCGCCACCGATCGAGTTACCTGATGACGGATATATGTATGTCTCGTCGTCCCTCACTTGATCTCCTTTAATGAGGACCTGTGATGATATATACACACACAAGGGCCAGCGAGAGGCCCCGCATGAGTATATTATGGTGACTTCATTTCCTGCAGGTCAGTGGTTGAGTCAAACGTCTTTTGTCGTCAATCTTCGAGATTTCCATCTGATTACGGTGTGCCCTTGAGGTTGAGAATGCGACCCGTGGAACACGACACGGAAATTGATCTTTTGGACATTCGTCTATATGATCATGGAGAGCAGTAGCGTTCATATATCTAATGAGAAAGATATCTTTTAATGGTGTGGTGGTACAAGACCCAGAGTAAGGCTTAGGAATGAGAGTCTTCAAGAGTCGAGCAATCAGACGATGGATGGCCATATGGTTAGATGGATAGGCGGAAGACCTAATGAATGAGGGAATTGGGTGCAAGGCTGAAAGGTGGTAAAGACGAATGGCCAAAATGTTGAGTGGACGAACGAGGGGACGAATGAACGTTTGTTCAACGAAAGGAAAGAAGTGATACAATTCGAATCAAATACGAATCACACCTTGTATGAATACATCTTAATCCCACACAAGACTAATGTATCTAATGCAGTACAATACTCCCTGTATAAAGAAAATACAGAATAAAACTGATTCATTCAAGGCTTTTTGATTAATCCTGAGGCATATCATATACCACCATGGTTTCTTTGGTACTCTCAGCTTTTGCATGTAGATCGTGTACTTATGTATCTTGCAGCGTTATGAAAAGGCACGAATGGTTCTTCAGAAAGAATGGCAGATGTCGTTGATGTTCTCAGAACATACGAGTCAAAGTCAACTGCATCTTAATCACAATCTGGGAAACAGATAAACAAGGACGGTCCGGCAGATACTCCGAAAGTATCTGTAAGTATATGATACTTTGAAGGTCTTAAAGTAACAAGGATGATGGAAAATATGATGTTATCAGGAAGAGAAAATGAGCTGAATACTTACATTGATCTCTGTGGGGATAGACTGCATATCACCAATGTTAATTCACTGAGCAAAGAGGGTACGACCCTTGAGCAGAGGGGTACGACCCTTGAAGAGAGCAGTACGACCCTTGACCAGAGGGTTACGACCCTTGAAGAGAGCAGCACGACCCTTGAAGATATCAGTACGACCCTTGAGCAGAGGGTTACGACCCTTGAAGATAACAATGCGACCCTTGAGCAGAGGGGTACGACCCTTGAAGATAACAGTACGACCCTTAAGCAGAGGGTTACGACCCTTGAAGATAACAGTGCGACCCTTGACCAGAGGGGTAAGACCCTTGAAGAGAGCAGTACGACCCTTGACCAGAGGGGTACGACCCTTGAAGAGAGCAGTACGACCCTTGAGCAGAGGGGTACGACCCTTGAAGAGAGCAGTACGACCCTTGAGCAGAGGGGTACGACCCTTGAAGATAACAATACGACCCTTGAACACGAGGGTACAACCTTTGGATACAGTGGCCTGGTCTTTAGCTATGTAAAAATGTCCTCTGTGGGGACATATCGCATGGGAATAGAATATACCCTTGAAGACAGGGGTACGACCCAAGAGTATAATACCCTCGGATTTCGAGCTTAATGGTCGCGCCATCGTGCTCAAGTGTCTCAGAGCTTCTGCTTCACCCTATCAGAACGATAACCCCAGCAGTAGACCAGCAGATCACTCTAACGCCTGATGTGTAGAATGCTAGATCACCCGAACCAATCATACACATCTCTGGTTGAGGTTTGATTTCGGTGAACTAACCCTCAGAACTATACTTTTTTAAGGAACGATGATTTTGGATGTATCTACTTTTCTGAGGGAGAATTCTATAGGAAGGAAACGCTGCGATAGCATATCTTTGCCGAAGGAAAAGCAACAGAAGGTCGTTAACGCCATGTCAAATCTATTTTGCGACACGCACATCACTGGACGCAGTGAGGGCGTTCAAACGTCACTCCCTGATAACCTAACGAGCAGAAAATCGCGGTCCAGAGTTGAAGTAGTGCCCCGTGGAGTAGGAATTACCCGCATACCATCGAGGTTTCCTAGCAGTGCGTGCCCTTCTCACACACAACAATACAGTGACTCTCTCCTGTGATGCAAATATGGGTAAAGCGCGATACAAAGCAGCTGGTGAGGACCAGGGAGAGAGAGAGAGAGAGAGAGAGAGTGGGGGAAGGGGGAGAGAGAGGGAGGGAGGGATGTGAGAGGAGGAGGGCAAACAGACAGGTAGGCGGGGCAGGGTTGGGGAGGGGCATGGGTAGGTCGGGCCGCCGCCCGTCGTGCCCGACGCCCCTCAGTATGCTAATGTACCACACCTCAGCACACTGTCTCCTCCTGAGCTCCCGCGGTTGATGGACCCGCACCAGGTTAGTGAGAGCTGAGCGCACCGTCAGGAAGGTCCTGGGATCATCACCTTGCCGTAGCACAGGGGAAGTGGGTGTGTCCCGTGGCGCAAGGACATGTCCGTCACCCGGGAGGACCCAGCTGTGGAAGGGAGTGTTGCCTTCCTGAAAGCCATGTGAAGTGAGTGCATAGTGAGGTGGTGTAGCGTCCTGGACGAGTGACGAAGAAGAACGTCAGAAGGGAACGTCAGGAGTTCGTGTGTTGAAAGTGGTGATTGTGGGTGGAGGAATGGTTTGGTGGAGGTCATGGTGTTCTGTGTGTGTATGTATGTGTGTGGTACGGCGTCACCTCACATCCTCAGCTGCTAAAGTGTTGAAATCCAAGGACAAAAATCTGCTTTTCTATGCTTTTATATGGTCTAGTGTGATATTAAATTCTCTTATATATACAAGGGATCCCTTGATAGGGTATCCTGCAGCCTCAGTTAAGGCTGCGATAGAACCAGCGGTTGAGCAATGATGGGATTCGTTGGGATGAAAAAGATCCTTGGATGAGATTGTGCTCCTTTCCGTCCATACAACATCACTGAGGGTGACCTTTCACTCCCAGCGTAGCTACAAGGAGGGAGGTTGGCCGGTAACACAAACACACACACACACACACACACACGCACACACACACACACATATATATATATATATATATATATATATATATATATATATATATATATATCCTCATGACCCCCATTTATGGGGCTCTTGCACTTTCTAAGCTGCGCTTCAATCAAAAGCAGGGATACAGTGCACTCCTTTGGGAACAGACATTTCTCATCGTCAACTGGCGATGATGCACCACAGCCTCACGGAAGATGAACCTTTGCCAGCGGTATAACCACCAGCAAGCAAAGTACGATAACACGTACGTGTATTTCATTTATAGTTCATCTTACCTCAAGCCCCGACCGTCTCTGAAAAGATCCTGGTGTTACCACAGGACTCCCGTATCAAGGGGCTTCTGCAGCCCATGGCTGCGATACGCCCAGTAGTAGGGATAGGACGGACCCTTTCGAAGAGAGTTCTTTGACGAGTGTGTATTAATTTTCGTCAGCTGATGATGATAGAGATTCGTCAAAGATGATTTTTCATTCACAGTGTAACCTCAAGAGGGCAAAATTCGGGAGTCATATATATATATATATATATATATATATATATATATATATATATATATATATATATATATATATATATATATCTGTGGTTTCGGTGCATTTAACATGACAGCTAGAACTGAGTGTGAGCGAATGTGGCTTTTTTTGTCTGTTTTCCTGTCGCTACCTGGCCGAAGATGGGGGTAGCGATGTTGTTTCCTGTGGAGTGGGGTAGCGCCAGGAATGGATGAAGGCAAGTAAATATGAACACGTATATGTGCATATATGTATATGTATATATGAGTGTTTACGTTGATATGTATATGTATATGTGGGTGTATGGGCATATATGTATATATATAAATCTTCTTCGTCAGTTCCCTGGCGGTACCTCGCTGACGCGGGAAATGGCGATCAAGTATAATGAAAAATAAATTATATATATATATATATATATATATATATATATATATATATATATATATATATATATATATATACAACACTGGTGGCTGATTCGAATGAGAAACTGCAGAAGTTGGTGACTTAGTGTGGAAAAGTGTGTGAAAAGAGAAAGTTGAGAGTTTATGTGAATAAGAGCAAGATTATTATGTTCAGCAGGGTGGAGGAACAAGTTAGTTAGGATGTGCGTTTGAATGGAGAAAAACTGATGGAAGTGAGTCGCAGGGTGGGGGAGGAAGGGAAGATTCTGGGAGCGCTGAAGAATGTGTGGAGAGAAAACGTCATCTCAGAGCGCAAACCTGGGTATATTTGAAGGAATAGTGGTTCCAACAATGTTATGTGGTTGCGAGACATGGGCTTTAGATAGGCCTGTAAGGAGGAGAGTGGATGTGCTGGAATTGAAATGTTTGAGGACAATATGTGGTGTGAGGTGGTTTGATCGAGTAAGTAATGAAAGGTAAGAGAGATGTGTGGTTTTAATAATAAAAAAGAGTGTTTTTGAAAGAGTAGAAGCGGGTGTGTTGGAATGGTCTGGACGCATGGAGAGAATGAGTGAGGAAAGATTGACGAAGAGGAACTAGTCGGACCAAAGGAGGGTAGGTAACACACACACACACACACACACACACACACACACACACACACGTATACCTATATCGGTGCATGTGTAATTACCTATTATTGCTTTATGAGGAGGGAGTTCCACACTCGTGGGGGTCCCTTCTCTTGTACCCTCTCTTCCATCATACAGCCTTTTGAACCTCTGTATGCTGTCCGCCTGCGCTATGTCCTCATTCAGCTTCTTCCTTACGTCCACGACTCGCTTGCTTTGAAAGTTCTTGTTTACATCGGTTGTTTTACGTTAGTTGAGATGGCACGGGCAATTGAGGTCCTAATCAAGGCCATCTCATTAACGCTATTATATGTATATACATATATATAGCCTAGCCTGAGCCAGGTACCCACTGTATCAAACAACTACCTAGAGATAGATGTACAGCTGGGTTGACTGTGGACCGCCTGCCGTAACTAGGATTCGAACCGATGCGCTCAACCCTGGGCGGCCCGTGAATGCGTCACGGTCAGGAACGCTAACCACTACTCCACGGGAGTCCACTCCTTGTCATCCATCTGGTTTAAAGACTTAAGAGACTGGGATCAGGTCACCCCTTACTCTTCTTTGCTCCTTGGTGGGCAAATTCAAGGCTTGTATAGCCTTGCCCCGCTACTCAGCTTTCCTAATTCTGGTACCATCTATAATGCTCTCCTTTGGACCTTCTCCACTTGCTCTTTTGTGTTTCTTTGAGCATGATGGCAAGACTTGAGGTACATATTCTGTTTTCTGGCCGTATGTAGGGCGCGCGTGTGTGTGTGTGTGTGTGTGTGTGTGTGTGTGTGTGTGTGTGTGTGTGTGTGTGTGTGTGTCTAGATTAATAAAGAGTGGTTTATATTACAGAACTGGCGGTGGATAATAGGAACTAGTAATCACAAAGCTCTAGATCAAAGTGTGTGTCTGTGTGTGTGTGTGTGTGTGTGTGTGTCTATTCAACAACCTCATATATATCTCTTACGTTTCTAAGCACCTCACTGCTACTGAGCGTAGCAAGGAACGAGAAAAAAAAAGAATATTTACGATGAGTTTCCCCACGACGTCGTAAAATCATTAGCCACAACGCCACGGTTAAATCATACGTCCAGCGATAAACATTCTGGATAACGAAGATAAAATGATAATGACTTTCATCATTTATCATCATTCGAGTTTGAAGAAGAAAAATATAAGAATCGCATTGAAGCTTTGAAAGACGCCTATGAAAAAAAAATAAAGATACGTATGTATTAATCTCTCTTATATGTCATATACGTCATCTATACAGTATTCATACATAGAATGAGTCACAATACTCATCAATTCATCATTCGCACGGAAGTTCTGATGGATCACACTCATCTTATTATCACTCACAAGGGACAGAAAACATAGAAGTCATTCATTTTTTCCTTCATGAAACCCAACACGAAATTCATATAGCAATCAGATGTATGGTGTATCGAGCTCAGGTATATGGGCGTCATATAAGAGGCATATAACAATCATGCAAAATTCACACTATAGCTGCTGTGTATAGTTGGAATCCAAGCCTACTAAAGTTTTATATAGAAAGCTAGAGACAGTAAACATGAAAACAGGAGAAGTCTCATGCGTTGGTTTAAACAAACATGAAAACAGGAGAAGTCTCATGCGTTGGTTTTAAATACAGATGAATGAAGTGATTAACGGCTGGTCGCAGTACAAAGGAATAAATTGTTATTTTTAGTCTTAATGCAGATGAATACATTGGTTAACAGGTTGGTTTTAATACAGATGAATAAATTGGTTAGCGGTTGGTTTCAATACAAATGAATAAACCGGTTACTTTTAGTCTTAATGCAGATGAATATATTGGTTAATGGTTGGTCTTAATACAGATGCATAAATTGGTTACTTTTAGTCTTAGTACAGATGAATAAATTGGTTAACGGTTGGTTTAAATACAGATGCATAAATTGGTTACTTTTAGTCTTAATACAGATGAATAAATTGGTTAACGGTTGGTTTAAATACAGATGCATAAATTGGTTACTTTTAGTCTTAATACAGATGAATACATTGGTTAACAGGTTGGTTTCAGTACAGATGAATAAATTAGTTGACGGAAAAAAGAAAAAATCACAGAAGAGTTGCTATGTAGCGAAGACGCCGAAGGTATGTCCCAGAGGTCTTTCAGGGAGACGAGAGTCTCGAAGGGGAACCTCACTCCAGAGGGAAGTGCTCGTCTCCGAGGGACTTGGGGCGCGACGCTAGAACACCAAGGTGGAGTTATAGGCTCGGATGAGAGAGAGAAAGAGAGAGAGAGAGAGAGAGAGAGAGAGAGAGAGAGAGAGAGAGAGAGAGAGAGACCAGACCTCGAGGGGGGGTGGTGACCATGGCAGAGCACCGATCTCTTCCTCTTCCTCCTCCTTCTGGGATGAGGGTCGCCTTTACCTAGACTTCCTCCCTTCCCAAGACCACCGTGTCCCTTTTACCTCTCCCTTCTGTGAACTCCCTCGTCCCTTCATAGCAGAGCAGCTGTAATAACAGCAGAAGCAGCAGCACCAGCAACCATTAAAAGCAGCTGCCGTGGCAACAGCAACCAGTAGCAGAAGCAATAGCCACGAAAAGCAGCTGTGGCAGCTGCAGTTACCATAAAGGCAGCAGCAGAAGGGAGCAGCGGTAATAGCGACAAGAGCCATAAAAGCAGCTGTAGCAACAGCGGTAATAGCAGCAACAACCATAAAAGCAGCTGTAGCAACAGCGGTAATAGCAGCAGCAACCATAAAAGCAGCTGTAGCAACAGCGGTAATAGCGACAAGAGCCATAAAAGCAGCTGTAGCAACAGCGGTAATAGCAGCAACAACCATAAAAGCAGCTGTAGTAGCAGCAGCAACAGCAGGAGGAGGAGGAGGAGTAGGTGGACGGGGCTAGGGCTGCGGAAGGGGTGTGGGCGCGGCGCGTGGAGTGCGCCTGTGCGGGGCTGGGGGTCCAGTGGTCAGTAGCGAGTGGCTGGTGTTGAGTGATGAATGGGTCGTCTGGGCGGGCGGTGAGTGGCTGGCGGGCGGCAGGGAGGGCGGCCAGTGGCTGAAGGGGGGGCGGCAGGGAGGGCGGCCAGTGGTCAGTAAGGCGTGCCTCTGGAGGGCGGCTAGCCACTGGTCAGTCGGGGTGGCGGAGGGCCCAGCACGTGGCCGCCATTGTCCATAATCCGATGGGTTCTCCCTCCCTTACCTACGCCATACTGACCAGCGCCCCGCACGAGCCACTCTCCCGCACCAGCTTGTCTCCCGCACGAGCCAATCTCCCGCACGAGCCAGTCTCTTGCACGAGCTAGTCTCCCCCGCACGAGCCAGTCTCCCTTACGAGCCACTCCCCATCATGAGCCAGTCTCCCCCACGAGCCACTCTCCCTCACGGGCCAATCTCCTACAAGAGCCACTGTCCCTCACGAGCCACTGTCCCTCACGAGCCACTGTCCCTCACGAGCCAGTCTCCCGCACGAGCCAGTCTCCCACACGAGCCACTCTCCCTCACGAGCCACTCTCCCTCACGAGCCAGTCTCCCTCACGAGCCAGTCTCCCGCACGAGCCACTCTCCCTTACGAGCCACTCTCCCTTACGAGCCACTCTCCCTCACGAGCCACTCTCCCTCACGAGCCACTTTCCCTCACGAGCCAGTCTCCCTCACGAGCCACTCTCCCTTACGAGCCACTCTCCCTCACGAGCCACTCTCCCTCACGAGCCACTCTCCCTTAAGAGCCACTTTCCCTTACGAACCACTCTCTCTTACGAGCCACTCTCCCTTACGAGCCAGTCTCCCGCACGAGCCAGTCGCCCACACGAGCCAGTCTTATCTGGATGTCTCAAACATGCCTAACTGCTAGTTAAGCCGTTTAACCAAATGGCTCAAACATTCTCGTATTTTATCCAAAATATCTAAGTATCTAACCAAAGTCACATATTCCCATACAAGCAGAGCCACCATAACCTAACGAGGGGAGGGAAAGGGAGAGAGAATGTATATTATATTCCACTTGCTTAGGTTACAAAATGCTTCTTGAATCTGAACCTATTTTCTTTATCCACATTTTTTGCTATATCTCACACACACACACACACACACACACACACACACACACACATACATTCTCATACATGTAAAGACGTACTTATAAAAGTATAAGTGGTGGATGATTGGAACAGAACGACTGAGGACGTAGATGATGCAGACATCAATATATAAATTTAAGAACTTGTACAACAGTAGAGAATGTGCAGTAGATGTGACCCCAAGACAATGAAACCGTGTGTGTGTGTGTGTGTGTGTGTGTTGATATGTATGTGTATATGTTGATATGTATATGTATGTTTATGGGCGTGTACGTGTATATGTGCGTGGATGGGTCTTCGTCTGTTTCCTGGCGCTACCCCGCTGATGCGGGAAACGGCGCTCAGGTAGCATCATAATGATATCAATAATAATAATAATAATAATAATAATAATAATAATAATGATAATAATAATGATAATGGTAATAATAATAATAATAATGATAATGATAATAACAATAATAATAATAATAATAATAATAATAATAATAATAATAATGATAATAATAATAATGATAATTATGATAAGTAATACCCCAGTCTATATACCCTCGGAACGGTCTAATTCAAGTTGAGGCTCGCGAGTTCTTTGCCTAGTGCTGTCCACAGCCTCGCCAGAGCACATCCAGCAACTGGAGCATCGAGGGCCACGCTAGCCAGTGGTAGGAGAGTGATGCACGACACCCAGGCTCAGAGGCAGGGAGGAGGTGGAGGAGGAGGCGGAGGAGGGGAATATCCCTCATCGTCTGTGGCTTATGTTGAGGAACGCCTCAGTCCATGATCTATCTATCTTACACCATGCGTGTCCTTCCTTGCGTGCGTTCGTGTTTAGTCTATCTTCCAATACGCGAGTGATATTGATCCTCTCAATTTATACCAAGAGAAGGAAGATATTCGTATCTGATTTATGGATTAGTTTGGTTTTTTTTTTCGTCTTTTGATTGTCTTGTTAATACCTGACATTTGGCTTCGTGATCTGTTCCATCTTTTATAGTTACTTGTGTAAGGAAAGAGGACTTTTTAAAATGGCCATATATGCTATCTCTAGCTTAGATTCGACGTTGTTTGATTTAATGGTTTTTAATGTAATTATGGACAATTACTTAGGATCTGTAATATATAAACGGAGATTGTGGCCCTCGAAGAGGTGACCCTTTGGTCGAGACGGTGCCTTGTTTAAGCACGACGGTACAGTCCTCGAGCACAATGGTATGGTTCTTGAGCATGACGGTACGACCTTTGAACACGACGGTGCGACCTTCGAACACGACGGTACAACCCTTAAACATGACGGTACAACCCTTAACACGATGGTACTATCCTTTAGCACGACGGTACAACCCTTAAACATGACGGTACAACCCTTAACACGATGATACAATCCTTTAGTACGACGGTGCGACCATTGAACACGACTGGGTAATCTTCAGGTACAAGAGTACGTCTCTTTGCGTACGATGGCGTGGCCTTTGACCCCGAACCTCCGGCAGGAGGTAGAAGGCGGGGTTGAATGTGTATGTCTCTGGGCCCTGAAGGGTGTCAACCACTTGATGAAAACACAAGGACTCACCTTAAGTGGCAATATTGACTCTCTCGAGGCACAAGGAGATAATGTAGAAGTGCACTTATCAGTGTGTGTGTCTCCTCATCATGAGCTGTGTGTGTGGCGGCCACTGAAACTCTCTCTCTCTCTCTCTCTCTCTCTCTCTCTCTCTCTAACTCTTTCGAAAGCACCGTAACTCACACGACGCAAGCTTCGTAACTCTACAGTTTCGTTGGGGGTGAGTGCTGTGTGCGCTAACCTTGCCCACCTTTTGGCAAAAATCTCATCTTAAAGTACTCTCTCTCTCTCTCTCTCTCTCTCTCTCTCTCTCTCTCTCTCTCTCTCTCTCTCTCTCTCTAGCTCACTGAGCCGACACAGGCATCTTCCTAAGTATGAACCACAAGTCTTGCGAAATCGATCGACACTCGCCTCAGTTCTCTGACTTGTCTTTCTTAACTCGTCTGACGAAGCGGTAGCGCACGTTTGAGAAATGTGCCTTCCACTGTGAACATTCGTGACACCTTCTCGAAGACACTGAAGCAGTGGTGATTTGACAGTGGAGAATGAGTGTGAACTTCACTGAAAGTTCATGGAAAATGAGAAGATATATCCAGCAGAGATAAAACGATCTTTATCTATGACCATAGGATGTATATATATATATATATATATATATATATATATATATATATATATATATATATATATATATATTTTTTTTTTTTTTCATACTATTCGCTATTTCCCGCGATAGCGAGGTAGCATTAAGAACAGAGGACTGGGCCTTTGAGGGAATATCTATCTATAGATAGATAGATAGATAGATAGATAGATAGATATACATATATATATTGAAAGTTGAAACCTCACTTCATGGAAACATAAGGATTTATTTTACAATTCAATACAGTTTTGGCTTATCACAAGTTGATATATATATATATATATATATATATATATATATATATATATATATATATATATATATATATATATATATATATATATCAAAAGAATCTTATCTGCACTCTTATTTTGATAACGGTTCGAGAGAATCACAAGGTCAATTCTAAATGAGAGAATACGTTAGTAGTAGCACTAGTAGCAGAAGAATTAGTAGTAGGTAGCAGTAGTAGCAACAGTACGAACAGAAGTAGCAGTAGTAGTAACAATAACTTTACATGGTAATCACTATGACAGCAGTAACCACCTCAGCAATAGTAAAAAGCCATAGCAATAAAAGTAATGACAAACCAAACGGTCGAAGCAGTACGAGCAGTTAGTAAAGAAGAGGAGGAGGAGGAGGAGCAGTAGTCCCAGGAACAGCGAGCAGTAAAGATTGTAACAGTAGAAGTAACAGCAGTTCGAGGCCCACAACAGTAACAGTAACATTGCACCCTAACACTGGTCGTAAACCATGCTCGTATTAACAGCATCAGTCAACAGTAGCAGCATGAGTAAACACGAGCAGTAACAAAGATGAGATCAAGCTGTAGTCGTCTGCTAAAGGCCCCACTTGTTGCCCACACTCGTCTGTCAAACAATTTGGCCCAGTTCATTTGCACCAGCCAACATTGAGGTGGGGGCCAGGCCAAGGTCTATCCACTATCTCTCGAGAAACCACAACCCTCTCTCTCTCTCTCTTCCTTTAAAACACTAACTCACTGCCAAAAGGAGAAGAACGGGGGGAATGAATCCTCTTCAGGGATTTTCTTTGACGATTTACGTCGAGACGAAGTTCCTCCCTAAACAGTACCATCCCTGGCGTTCGCCATGAAGGTACAATGAACACCGCTTTTAAATGAGAGGCGACGCGCACGGATGGAAAATCTAAACTACCGACTTGCAAACCCGCAGTCGGGTCTATATACTATCCGAGTATTTCCGCGAGTCTATTTGTGGCAGAATAAATCAATTTCCCTCCTATATCGCCGAGGAATTTGAATAGAGGCGGCGGGCAAGATCAGCGGTCCCACACAGCAGGAGGAGCAGCGGCAGCAGCAGCCGTCATCCCTCACAGCTGCAGCAGTAAGAGCAGCAGAAGCAGGAGCTGCAGGAACAGGAGCAGCAATAGCTCTGCCTGAACGTTTCTGATTCCCGGGAAATGTAATAATATGGGCTGCAGCAGCTTCCTCCTCCTCCTCCTCCTCCTCTCTCTCTCTTCCTCCGCTGTTGGTTGTGAGGGGTGATGGCGATGGTAGGTAGCTTTGGTGATGGTGCTAGGTAGTGTTGAGATGGTGCTAAGTCGTGTTGGTGATGGTATATATATATATATATATATATATATATATATATATATATATATATATATATATATATATATATATATATGCTATTTCATGTGTGGCGGGATGGCGACAAGAATGGATGAAGGCAGCAAGTATGAATATGTACGTGCGTATATATGTATATGTCTGTGTATGTATATGTATGTATACTTTGAAATGTATGTATATGTGCGTGTGTGGGCGTTTATGTATATACATGTGTATGTGGGTGGGTTGGGCCATTCTTCGTCTGTTTCCATGCGCTACCTCGCCACGGTCGCGAACGCTAACCGGCACATCAAGGAAGTCCATAAGTTAGAGCGACTGATCACTTTTTTGTGAAGATAGCAATGATGGTAGTAGTATTGATGATGGTCCTTTGTGGAATTCAATCACCTTTAAAAGAGTTAGAACCATCATCGTTGAAGATCTCCAACATCTATACAAGTATATGGAAGAGAGAAAGGGTATTTGCGCAGGTATTCGCGCATCTCAGCACTTTGCTTGGAATACCCTTTGAAAGTAGGACTCGTCTCTGTGTCTCCCTTGTGATCCCCCACACGACTTGGTTTAAACTCTTGGTGTTGGAGAGGTGGCTGTTCATGAGACACAAATAGCCGCAACGCAGGAAAGAGAACCTTCCAGCGTTACTAAAGTGCCAGCTCGATACTTCCTCTTCCCAACGTTACTTGACCATCTCGGAATCACCTTCAGTCGATGTCGATACGAGTTCTTGAAGATCTATCTACCGACCCTCGCCATGCACCATTTACTTATCCATCTCTCTCTCTCTTCCCATATTCGTTCCTAAACCTTCCGCCTCTCCATCACTTCCCATATTTGTTCCCAAACCTTCCGCCTCTCCATCACTTCCCATATTTGTTCCTAAACCTTCCGCCTCTCCATCACTTCCCATATTTGTTCCTAAACCTTCCGCCTCTCCATCACTTCCCATATTCGTTCCTAAACCTTCCGCCTCCTCTCCATCACTTCCCATATTTGTTCCTAAACCTTCCTTCCTCCTCTCCATCACTTCCCTTATCGTTATCCCTAACTCCCAGCGTTGAAGGTGGTGAATCCCTTTCTCTTGGCCTGTTAGCCGATGGCTTCGAAAAACCACCTCATCCTTCAGTGATTCACCACGAGCAACAGACGAAGCTCACCCTAAAGCTATCTGAAGCTAATGAAGGTATTTTCTGACTTGGGGGGGAAGTGAGGGGGGAATCATCAATGACTGATAACAGCTAACTTTTGGCCTCCGCTGTTCTATCTCGGGTTTAGTAAGAAGGTCCACGAAGTCCGTCTTGTTCTGTCGATTTGTCGTTCGAGAGCAAACATCCTCCTTAGACGGAGTTAGACATCAACCCCTTCACTTACGAACATAAGCCTCTTTATCTATTCTCTAGAAGTGGCCTAACGTCCACTCCTTCCACTCATCTACCATCCACCACACCAGTGAGGTTACCTTAACGTCCACTCCTTCCACTCATCTACCATCCACCACACCAGCGAGGTTACCTTAACGTCCACTCCTTCTACTCATCTACCATCCACCACACCAGCGAGGTTACCTTAACGTCCACTCCTTCCACTCATCTACCATCCACCACACCAGCGAGGTTACCCTAACGTCCACTCCTTCCACTCATCTACCATCCACCACACCAGGTAGGTTACCTTAACGTCCACTCCCTCCACTCACCTACCATCCACCACACCAGCGAGGTTACCTTTTTTTTCATCGTGTGCCCACAGAACCTCTCCTGAAGAAGGAGGTGACAAGATCTTCCTTGGTATCCCATTACCTCCACAAATCCCCGCCATTACATCTCCACTCGACCTGGGGCTTCCACCCACTCCCTGACGGCAAGAAGTGCCATGACGCCCCTACATCATCCCCCCATCTTTACCCCCCCCAACCTAACACCCGCATCCTACCTCGCACCTTCCACCGCGCCCCCTCTTCCTCCAGCAGCGGAAGGAGCGGGTGGCCTGAGGGCTGTCGGGGGGCCGGTGTGTCTCCGACGTGATCTGGCGTCTACAGCTTGCCACTATCTCGCCGGTGCAGGCCAACTCAGGGACCTACCAGACTCTCAGCGCACCCTAAAACCTACCCAATATTTTCTCCCTTGGAATAACCAGAAGATCCAGTCCAAGGCAGACACTTAAAGCAGATGCCGAGGGGTTAGGATTAACAATAGTTGAGGTTCGTGTGAGATGCTACAGTGGCTGTCGCCTCACTGCGTGTATAGGTCAGAGGATGTTTGGTGGGATGGCTATATAATGTCGCTGGTCAAGGATCAGATAGCGAGAGGTCGTAGTGGCAGAGGAGGAGGAGGAGGAGGAGGAGGAGAAGGCCGGCCAACGGCCGCCGCCGCCACCCCCACAAGACGAAGGCGAGAAGGGTCGTCCTGGGAGATGGAGTTTGGAACAGTCTCTGACCAGATTCTTTTTTTCTTTTTTTCTTTTTTTTTTCCCCTCTCCCAAGAAGTTTGTTTGGTTTCCAAGATACCATCAGTCTCCCGCAGCACCAGCAGCAGTGGGAAAGGGTTGTAAAGCAGCAAGGGCCTCTCCGGCAAAAGGATGGGGTTTAAGATGATACACAAGTTGCTCTCTCTCTCTCTCTCTCTCTCTCTCTCTCTCTCTCTCTCTCTCTCCCTGGCCCTGGTTCTGGTGTACTTTACCTTTCACGCTCCCCACTTGCCTCCTTCTTTCTCTCCCATACCCTGTTTTTTCTCACCCACCCCCCATCCATAATCATCCCCTTCTATCTTCTACACTTCATTTCCCTATCCTTCCTATTCTCATCGACCCATCCCATAGCATCTTTTTCTCTCATTCGTCTTTTGCACTGTCTTCCCTCCATTACCCTCCGTATCCCTCCCTTACCTTTCTCCCTTTCTACCCCCTATCCACAATCCTCATCTACCCTCTACGGATTCGTTCTCGCCTTTTTGATCTACCATATTTTCCTGTCTCCATTCTACTGGGGCTCTCTCCTGGAGTAATCTACTTCCGAAATAGATCTGGTTATTTTTCCCATCCTCACTTTCCTAGAAAATTCCAATGATGGTATACTTTAGATTACATGCCTGCCGTTGAGCCAGAGGGAGAGGTGGGTGTACAAGTTATCTGTCCTTTCCATGTTCACTATGACTTTCCTACCTTCCTCTTTCCTCTAATGATTAGTATCCTTCCAATTTCCTCTCCCTTCTCTCATATCTCCTTACTCTCTGTCCACTCTAGCCACCTCATACTTAGCGTCTGTCCTCCTTCAGCTATCCCGGCACCTCACACATCCCTGGAACATGGCGAAGCTGGTCTCCCTCGGCCTCCATATATGGTACCAGACACGCCTCTCTCTCTCTCTCTCTCTCTCTCTCTCTCTCTCTCTCTCTCTCTCTCTATCTATCTATCTATCTATCTATCTATCTATCTAATATTTCTCTCTTGTGTCTCCCCTGATGATGTGATTACTACACGAAAGTGCACTTGGGAACCTATCGTGTTTCATTTTCCCCGTGGACTCATAGGAATATATATATATATATATATATATATATATATATATATATATATATATATATATATATATATATATACCAAACCGAAACAGCTTGAATAACACATAGAAGTGTGACTGTCTTATCATCCCCCCCCACCCCCTTCACTCCCTCACTCCCCCTTCGTTAGGTCGTTAATGATAAACTATATCAGTAGCTCCATTATGACGTAATTAAGCTGGGTAACTATCGCGGTCCTTGTTAGACCCGGATTTAGCGTATAGGCAGAGAGACCGAATGCTAAACAGCAATAATTAATGCAATATATGATACGATATATATATATATATATATATATATATATATATATATATATATAGATATATATATATATATATATATATCATACTAACCTCCAACGACCAGGATCGAACCCGGGTCCCTTGCGTAAGAGGCGGAAGCACTACTACTAGGCTATTATCAACCCTATTACATATATATATATATATATATATATATATATATATATATATATATATATATATATATATATATATAAACAGCTAGAGACTGAGTGTGAACGAATGTGACCTTTTTGGCGCTACCTCGCTGAAGCTAAGGGTAGCGATGTTGTTTCCTGTGGAGTGGGGTAGCACCAGGAATGGATGAAGGCAAGCATGTATCAATATGTATATCCATGTGTATGCATATGTATGTTGATATATATATATATATATATATATATATATATATATATATATATATATATATATATATATATATATATATATATACGTATGAAACCCCATTACCTCTTCAAATCAGAGGCTGCACTCCATACAGGAGCAGGGGAAGGTGGAATTCTCCTCGGGCGAGAATATATTTGGTCACTTCTACCTTGCAGCGTTAACCACTTGCAAACGGTGGAGTCCGGTAACACCTGTACCAACAAACACACATAGACACAAACACGGACAAATAGCTATCATGTCGTGGATGCTATTTTGATATAGATCAGTTTCTAACTTCCTTGAATGTGATTCAGGATCAAACAGCGTTGGCGCTCTGTCATCCATACCATCCCATACATGGCATTATATTAATCACTGATCACACCAGAGGGACACGACACAGGCTGCTAATCATTACTCATTGCTCACTATTGCCTTACAACCAATCTATCATAAGGAACATTTGAAATGATTAATCAGTGGTATATGTACATATATATATATATATATATGTATATATATATATATATATATATATATATAGGGGATAGGGGACAAAGAATACTTCCCACGTATTCCCTGCGTGTCGTAAAAGGCGACTAAAAGGGGAGGGAGCGGGGGGGCTGGAAATCCTCCCCTCTCGTTTTTTTTTTTTTAATTTTCCAAAAGAAGGAACAGAGAATTGGGCCAGGTGAGGGTATTCCCTCAAAGGCCCAGTCCTCTGTTCTTAATGCTACCTCGCTAACGCGGGAAATGGCGAATAGTTTAAAAGAAAAGAAAAAGATATATATATATACACACGTCTTGGTGTCCGGTCTCTCGTCCTATAAGCTAAATCCGGCTTTAACAAGCACCCCGCTAGTTACCCAGCTTAACGACGTCTTAATGGAGTTACTGATAGTTTATCATTAATGACTTAAAGGGAGGGGGAGTGAAGGCGCGAGGGGGTTAATACAACCATATTGTAATGACTGTTACTTAAACGGTTTATCTAAGTATGAGGGCAATGATTAAGCTTTGTGTTAATAGATGTTATATATATATATATATATATATATATATATATATATATATATATATATATATATATATATATATTACAGCAGTTAACTGTCCTGACCATGACGCATTTACGGACCATCCAGGGTCCAGTGCATAGGTTCGAATCCTGGTTGCGGCAGTCGGCCCATAGTCAACCCAGCTGTTCATCTACTAATAAGGGTTTGGTCGATGAAATGGATTCCTGGCTCAGGCTAAGGGTGTATATATATATATGTATATATATATATATATATATATATATGTATATATATATATATATATATATATATATATATATATATATATATATATATATATATATATATGTATATATATACAACCGTTTTTTGTGGTTGTTAGCTAAGGTTTCTAAACCATACACGAAAACATTCATATATTTCATGGTCTCTACTGGATCAATTTCTTCTTTGATGTCTTTTCTCCCTCCACCAATCAATGCATTTCATCTTCCAATCACTCGGTACGGATTAGGGGTAAGTGCAGCTGGTTCTAACTCGGCGACAGCAATTGTTCCAATCTCTTGGCAGGTCAAAAGTTATACACTGTCTCTCACCTCCTCATCTTTCTCTTTGGAGATGATGATGAGGGGATGAAGGGAGGTGGTGGTGGTGCCAAACGCTGAGCCACTCACCTCATGAATCGCTCGCAGACTCATATCTCATATTATGCTTCGTAGGTATATTATATGTGAGGTGATACTGCTTGTAGATGTGGCTTTCTAACATTTCTAATCTCTCTCTCTACGTTTGTTTAATTATGGATGTGGCTTTCTAACATTTCTAATTTCTCTATACGTTTGTTTGATTATGGATGTGGCTTTCTAACATTTCTAATCTACGTTTGTCTAATTATGGGTGTGGCTTTTCCTTCTAACATTTCTAATCTCTATACGTTTTTCTAATTATGAATGTGGCTTTTCCTTCTAACGTTTCTAATCTCTATACGTTTTTCTAATTATGGATGTGGCTTTTCCTTCTAACATTTCTAATCTCAATACGTTTTTCTAATTATGTGTGTTGCTTTCCCTTCTAACATTCCTAATCTCTCTCTCTCTCTCTCTCTCTCTCTCTCTCTCTGAGTTTTTCTCATTTTTTTCTAATCTTTCTCGGGCATAAATGTCTTTTGTTTGCTAACCTTGATGACATTTTCTCAGTCACCTTCATCGTCTTCTCTATCGGTCACTTTCCTCCTGGCGCTCAAACACCACCTTCTCAAAACTGCGCCTTCCAAGATGAGAGTCAAGATCTAAATTGTCACTTTCCACCGACGCAATTGAAATTAGATTTTGATTTCTATCATTCTCATAATCATCCTCAAATCTAAGTATGATTTGACTCGTGTTTAAGTCACTTCGTGCTTAAGTCACTTCATGTTTAAGTCACTTCTTGTTTGTCGTTCGTGTTTAAGTCACTCGTGTTTAAGTCACTTAGTGTTTAAGTCACTTCGTGTTTAAGTACTTCGTGTTTAAGTCACTTCATGTTTAAGTCACTTCGTCACCAAAACCTGCTTGCTTGGCCAGCGAAGCTTATCTTTATGCTGAATAAGAAAAGCTTTCAAAAATTATATATCTAATGGACATTACTCTCACCATCTACATGGTAGATATATACACCCTCTTACCTACACGGTAGACCAAAGCCTCTCATCTACCAAAGAGTAGACAGCTACCCCTACAAACAGACCAACAACAACAAGAACAACCACCCACACACACCCCTGGCGCTACTGTGGGTTTTCCAGTCATGTAAATATGGAGTCAGGAAGAGATTAATGGACGAGTCTTGAGTTCCTGCTAGAAACTCGGAACATCCTGGAGAGAGAGAGAGAGAGTTAGAGAGAGAGAGAGAGAGAGAGAGAGAGAGAGAGAGAGAGAGAGAGAGAGAGAGAGAGAGTGAGAGAGAGAGAGAGACACACTCTCCCTCAACTGCTGCTCATCGTAAGGTTTCAAATGATCACAGTCTCAACCACGAGAGAGAGAGAGAGAGAGAGAGAGAGAGAGAGAGAGAGAGAGAGAGAGAGAGAGAGAGAGAGAGAGATGAGGGAGGGAGAGACACACACACACACACACACAAGTCGCCCTTGACAGTCTTCGCTTCTGGATTATAATGGTCGATATAAGGTGCGTCTGGCTGGAACTGCACCAGCTCCCCAGCTTCCACGGGGGAAGTCTCTGAAGCTGAGCGAAATAAAAGAAATTCCTAAAGTCCCTCCCAATCGCCTTGCTACCACAGGCCCCGGCTGTCCCTGGGGAGCGTCCCTCCCTCACTCCTCCCTCCCTCTTGCCTTCCCTCCCTCCCTCCCTCTTGCCTTCCCTCCCTCCATCCCTCTGAGCCCGCCTTTCCCCCACCCTCCACCTCCTTCCCCCAGCCAGTCTTTCCGGAGGGTCGTCCCCTGCCCGCTCCCCGCCCGCGCCCCCTCCTCCTTCCTTTACCCCCGTCTCCACCTCCTCCTCCTCCTCCTCCTCTCCACTCTCCCCCGGCGAGCCGCCGCCGCCGCCGCCGCCGCGCCCCCTGACCCTCTCTCCCCTCACTGGCCGCCGTCTCTCCCCTCTCCCTCCCTACCCCCCTCCCTGGCCTCACCTCGCCTCCCGCCGTCACATTTGCCGATGACAAAATATTGAGCAGTGGTGGTCGCCGCCATCTTGTCCGGGCGATAAGGTAGCAGTGCCACAGGACCGCAGCCGCGGCCAGCAACCGCTGAGCTGCCTCCGCCGCCTCCTCCTCCTCCTCCTCCTTCTGCTGTGTTGTTCCTGCTGCTGCTTCTGCTGCTGCTGCTTCTGCTTCTGTTGCTGCTGCTGCTTCTGCTTCTGTTGCTGCTGCTGCTTCTGCTTCTGTTGCTGCTGCTGTCACTGCTGCGTCTGAAGCTGCGTCTCTTGCTGTCGCTGCTGCGTCTGAAGCTGCGTCTCCTGCTGTCGCTGCTGCGTCTGAAGCTGCGTCTCCTGCTGTCGCTGCTGCGTCTGAAGCTGCGTCTCCTGCTGTCGCTGCTGCGTCTGAAGCTGCGTCTCCTGCTGTCGCTACTGCGTCTGAAGCTGCGTCTCCTGCTGTCGCTGCTGCGTCTGCTGCTACCTCCACTGCTCCTACTGCGTCTGCTGCGTCTGATCTCGCATTAACCTCCCCTGAGGTGACTGGCGCGGTGTACCACAGCCTCACACACGCTCGCACACTCCTACCATGATCCGCTGCCATTCCCATGATCGCCATAACACATCACCACGGCTATAACCAAAGACCTTTTACCATTACCATGACCATTTAATGGTTTCTACGGTACCCATTTTCTGTCTCAAGCACTCATACCTTCTCCTCTTCGTTTCCAGCGGCCATTTTTCCCCTTTGTCTACCAGTAATCTACTTTCTACTAGGAAGTGATGAAGTCTACCACATCTTGTTGCTGTTTACCACTACTTACCAAGAGCTCTTAACAGTCTATCTACCGCAATCTACCCAGACCTACCCCAACTATACTGTTATCTAACCATACCCATCCACTATTTACCACAACCTATAACAACCAGACATAGGTCTGCCACTTATTACAACACTTATTAGGGCGAACTACTATGTGGCGTTACTTAAAATCTACTTTTCTATAACACCTTCTACAGCCAACAACAAACCCCATAGAATTCTACTTACCCTTTATTCTTCTACTGTGTACCATAAACCAACACTTCCCGTCTACCATAAGGCACTATCCCGACTACCACCTACCGCTCACATCCCCCCTTGCTAACCACTTACTTCCTATCTACCAGTACCTTTAAGAACGAATACAATATACGGTGAATTATTTTTACTACCATGGAGCATTCTACCGTCTGTCATGGGTGACCTATCCTGGAGCCAACCACAGCCAACCAAACCCTGCCACACCCTTCCATAGTCCATCAAAGCCTGCCACACCCTGCCATAGCCTACCACAGCCACCCAAACACCCTGCCATAGCCTACCACAGCCACCCAAACACCTTGCCATAGCCAACCACAGCCTACCACACCTTGCCATAGCCAACCACACCTTGCCATAGCCTACCACAGCCTGCCATAGCCTACCACAGCCTACCACACTCTTCCCTATCCTACCACAGCCTTCCACACCCTGCCATAGCCTACCACAGCCTACCACACCCTTCCATATCCTACCACACCCTACCATAGCCTACCACAGCCACCCAAACACCCTGCCATAGCCTACCACAGCCATCCAAACACCCTTCCACATCACGCCTTCCACAACCACATTTATTAACTCTTTTTCGACGACTTACTTGATTTTGCGTGTGTTCAGAATTCCCCAGTTGGAGAGTAACGACAAATGTTTGGCTGAGGATTTTGAAATTCTCCAAATTATGGTAATGTTGACCGGCCAAAATAAATTCCGTGTTTTCCCTTGTATTTTTATGGAGACGGTGCACGGGGCAAGGGAGGGAACAGGTGCAAAAAAAAAAAAAAAGCGAATCACATCCAAGAGGCTCTGAACACTACTGCCAAAAAGTGAACCCTCTGAACAACAGGATCAAGATCACTTCAGTGTCATAAAGAGGATCAAACTCTCTCTGTCTCCCTCTCTCTCCTATCGGGACAAATAAGGAGGTGGATGCGCCCTCTCTCTCTCTCATAATGACAAATGAGCGTGTGGTGAGTGGAACAAACCCCACCTTCCCCCCCACTCCACCCCATTCCACCCAACCCCACCCCAAACTCCGAGAGCTGTATACCTACAACCAATTAACACCAGAGATGCGACAGAGTTGTGTGTGTGTGTGTGTGTGTGTGTGGCTTGAACGAAGATGTGTGAGGAGGAGGAGGAGGGAATGATGAGTTTCGTGCGGGAGGTGAAGTGCAGGTAGGCATCGAAGGTGAGACAGACTGTGCAAGACGCTGAGAGGTACAGGATGGAAGATCCTCAGGCAAAGGAAGAGAGAGAGAGACGGAGGGAGGGTGGTGGTGGTGGAAAGTGATAAATGGTATTCGTATGGGTATTCGTATGGGTATTCGTATGGGTATTCGTATGGGTATAAAGCAAACGAGTCTATACCGCTGCAAAGACGGGTTAACGACTGTGTTGACGTATATACTTAACGTTGAACATCATCTAAAATACTGTGTTGACGTATATCCTTAATGGTGAACATCATCTAAAATACAGTGTCGACGTATATACTTAACGTTGAACATCATCTAAAATACAGTGTCGACGTATATACTTAACGTTGAACCTCGTCTAAAATGCTGTGTGACGAATATACTTAACGTTGAACATCATCTAAAATACTGTATTGACGTATATACTTTACGTTGAACATCATCTACAATACTGTGTGACGTATATACTTAACGTTGAACATCATCTACAATGCTGTGTTGATGTATACACTTAACGTTGAACATCATCTACAATACTGTGTTGACGTATACACTTAACGTTGAACATCATCTAAAATACTGTGTTGACGTATATACTTAACGTTGAACATCATCTACAATACTGTGTTGACGTATATACTTAACGTTGAACATCATTTACAATACTGTGTTGACGTATATACTTAACGTTGAACATCATCTAAAATACTGTGTTGACGTATATACTTTACGTTGAACATCATCTAAAATGCTGTGTGACGAATATACTTAACGTTGAACATCATCTAAAATACTGTGTTGACGAATATACTTAACGTTGAACATCATCTAAAATACTGTATTGACGTATATACTTTACGTTGAACATCGTCTAAAATACTGTGTTGACGTATATACTTAACGTTGAACATCATCTAAAATACTGTGTTGACGTATATACTTAACGTTGAACATCATCTAAAATACAGTGTCGACGTATATACTTAACGTTGAACATCATCTACAATACTGTATTGACGTATATACTTAACGTTGAACATCATCTAAAATACTGTATTGACGTATATACTTAATGGTGAACATCAGCTAATGAATATATATTCACCATGCTTGCGTTACCGTGATATAGCTGTTGCCATACTCATAACTCTGGGAGAACTAGGCTATTAGCTTGTTTAGCATTGAACTCGTTTATGGATTGTTCATGACATATAGGGTAGTTAGTATAAGGCAATTCTTGTGTCTGTACGAGCAGTGGTTGGCACAAGGTGATTGTGTTTGGTGATGGCCATTGGTCAGTTGCAGTTAGTCTTGGTATGGTGATGGGTCACATCTTCAACGTCCGCTGTGGCCAGCTGGGTCACAACAACTACAAAGGTCGCTGTGGCCAGCTGGGTCACAACAACTCCAAAGGTCGTTGTAGCCAGCTGGGTCACCACAACTCCAACGGTCGTTGTAGCCAGCTGGGTCACCACAACCCCAAAGGTCGCTGTGGCCAGCTGGGTCACCACAACTCCAACGGTCGGAGAACCGAGGGAGGGACATCATCGTGTGATGTGATGTCCACCGGAGCGACCGTAGCTTCGACAGAGAACCCTCGCATCAGACCCTCACTTGTACCTCCCTGGTAAAACGTGTCTGATTTCTTGATCTCTCTCTCTCTCTCTCTCTCTCTCTCTCTCTCTCTCTCTCTCTCTCTCACTCAGATGCATCGGGAGGAGTCGACAGACGCCACCATGCGAAGATGGTTAGGTCCGTTCGAGCAGGCGTAACGCCAGTGCCAAGAGAGAGAGAGACAGAGAGAGAGAGAGAGAGAGAGAGAGAGAGAGAGTTCAGGTCGACGTGGTGTTGACCTGCAGGGCAGCCCGAGAGAGCCACTAACACTAGTCCTACCTTCGATGTGTGTGTGTGTGTGTGTGTGTGTGTGTGTGTGTGTGTGTGTGTGTGTGTTTGTAATTATGTCTTTGTGATTAGAAACAGGAACACACGCGGTATATTTACAGCCGGGGGGCTGCCTGAATTCAATGAATCGGTCTTTATTTATGTATTCATAACACACACACACACACACACACACACACACACACACACACACACACACACTTCAGCCTAAGCCAGGTACCCATTTATCGACTGCCTTCGAAGGGATGATGAACAGCTGGGTTAGCTTTGGGAAAATCTACAATATCTATCTATCTATCTATCTATCTTATATATATATATATATATATATATATATATATATATATATATATATATATATATACATAACATCCATTTCTCTACTTGTCTTCAACAGATATCCCCTTCCTCATATGTACGTATATTTGTATATATTGGGAGTATATTCCTTTTCACACATATCCCTCAAGACCAAAACGCATATTCAGCATTAATGTGTCTGTTCGTTACTTCTACTGTAACTTTAATCTCTTGTGGGAGACTTAATCAATCAATGAAGCTCGTTTCATTTCAGAGGCTTACAAAGATGAACAGATAGTATTGTATTGCATTCATTCGGGAACTCCATTCCGTCTACAGGCGTCTTAAAAATCTCACCTTCTCATCCTCTATAATGTCCACACTTCATCACTGGTAACTACTTGATTGGGGTAGTTCGTTGGTTATCTCCCCTTTGGGCCAATCGAACTTAAGCTTAAGGCCATTAAGGTCGACGACACCTTCACTTGGTAACTACCAATCGACAGTAGATTCGAACGCCTTCTTCAGGTGTTTAAGATGATTGTAAGACCACAGATGCTTTCCCTGCCGGTGTGGCTCACCAGTGAGTGAAGGGGAGGTTGCGTCCTGATAGTTTGGCCCGTGTGAGGCGGACGTAGAAGTAGCGCGGAAACGGAAACCCACCCCCCTTCACCCGGGATACGAAGTGTGTCTCGCTTATTTTATCTCTCCTCGCCACGAAGTGCTTGCTACCTGTAGGGGTTTAGAGGGTTGCACGAGATTACCAGTCTATCAAGGACACGGAATTACGTAAAAATAAGATAAATAGACATATCAACATTGAGATCTAAAAGCCAATCTTGTATACATACAAGGAGAAAATTAACTTCGGGGCAAACTTCTTTCTCCTTCTTCCCCAAGACCTGGAGAATAATGATTACGTCCATAAGACCAACTTCACCCCCATTCCCCCTTCCCCAACCATAAGCCCTTCTCAGTTTACACTCACTGGTATCCATCCCGATTTAGTATGAATGAAAAACGTCTGACCGAGCCGAGTAAACAGGCGTGTGTGGGGTCAACTTGTGAAGGCAGTGAAAGAGTTGACGTTGCCACCTGACGACTTATGCAGGCCAAGGTGAGGGTGAGGGTGAGGGTGAGGGTGGCAGGCGGGCGGGGCTCCTCCGCCTGCCGGAGCCTCTTGGGCATCATTGTTTATGCCATTGTTTCAGCCGAGCCGTATGCTGCCACTCTTTGTGCCGTCATCCAGCCTTATTTTTACCGTCAGAATGTCGTAATTAGGATCCAGCTCAACCAGCAGCGCTCGTAATGATACAGGAAAAAAGAAGGGGAAGAGAGAAGGAAAAAAGGAAGACTTCTAACCCCTCAAGGTGTTACAAGTCTCGAGGTGTTCTTGTGGAGTTTCTTACACTCTCGTAATTGTAAACTAGGTATATAAGCAGGACCATGCTCTTTCTGGTTATAAATCCATTTTGTCTTAGGTGTTTATCATATTATGTTCAAATCAGCGTCTGTGGGAAAGTATTGAATGGTATCCAAGGAGGATAAGTATTCGAAAAGTTGTGGTTCGTCCGTACAAAGTGGCTGCCCAGGGAAGGAGTATCACAGAAACAAAATCGAAACAGGATTGAGGCGTTTTACCTCCTGCAGGAGGTGAGGGAGTTAGCTACGTCTTACGTACAGACAGCGCTCTCAGACAGGCATTTGAGATCACCTAATGACATTCATTTCTCGCATTTATTCATTCATCGATTCTTTTATTCCTTCGTTCTTTGTGCTATTCTCCACAGCACTCTTTCCGATGTTAGGCAATGGTAGTGCAACGATAATTTTTTTTTGTCTTGGGTTCTGTATATTGGGAAAACTTTAAGCACAATAATCTTATAGTACTTGTCGAACTCAGACACGTAGTGGCATCACAGTAACACAGTTTCCGATCCTATTCGTCGTATAAAGACTGAGGTGCAGTGTTAGTTATACTCAGCAAGGTTTAGACCCATTTAGATTCCGATATTCCTAAGCAGCCAAGATCCTTCTTCTTCTCATGACAAGTGAAGATCTGGAGTGCTTGTGTTAGGCATGACTGTGAGTCTAATTCCAGATGAAGTCCTCTAGCCTTAGGTCTGACTGCGAGTCTATTCCAGAATGAATCTTCTAGCCTTACGTCTGACTGTGAGTCTATTCCAGATCAAACCTTCTAGCCTTAAGTATGATTCCGAGTCTATTCCAGAATGAATCTTCTAGCCTTACGTCTGAATGTAAGTCTATTCCAGATTAAACCTTCTAGCCTTAAGTATGATTCCAAGTCTATTCTAGATTAAATCTTCTAGCCTTAAGTATGATTCCAAGTCTATTCTAGATTAAATCTTCTAGCCTTAAGTATGATTCCAAGTCTATTCTAGATTAAATCTTCTAGCCTTAAGTATGATTCCAAGTCTATTCTAGATTAAATCTTCTAGCCTTAAGTATGACTGCGAGTCTATTCCACATTAAACCTTCTAGCCTTAAGTATGATTGCGAGTCTATTCCAGATTAAACCTTGTAACCTTAAGTGTGATTCCGAGTCTATTCCAGATTAAACCTTCTAACCTTAAGTATGATTCCAAGTCTATTCCATTATAAATCTTCTAGCCTTACGTCTGACTGTGAGTCTATTCGAGACTAAACCCTCTAGCCTTACGTCTGACACATCTGACAGTAAGTCTACTGTAAGATCAAGTCTTCTCGCCTCACAGCCATTAACAACGTGTGCTTCTTTGCCTCAGCAATGACCTGGTTATGTACCTGGCAAGCATTTTTCTCAGCCTGAGCGTCCCGGTCACTGGATGGGGCACGCACGCGCCGTTGTCGTCACTATATTCTGGTGAAGAGGCAGAGCGAACTTTTCTCCTTCATAAACTCGACCACCAACAAGAGAGTTGGGTCGTTTGAAGTGGTACTTGTGAACAGCCTTTCTCATTGGTTGAATTGGAGGCCATACTTTTAACCTATATTTCTTCCGTATTATATATATATATATATATATATATATATATATATATATATATATATATATATATATATATATATATATATATATCATCCCTGGGGATAGGGGAGCAAGAATACTTCCCACGTATTCCCTGCGTGTCGTAGAAGGCGACTAAAAGGGGAGGGAGCGGGAGGCTGGAAATCCTCCCCTCTCGTTTTTTTTTTAATTTTCCAAAAGAAGGAACAGAGAATTGGGCCAGGTGAGGGTAGTCCCTCAGGGGCCCAGTCATCTGTTCTTAACGCTACCTCGCTAATGCGGGAAATGGCGAATAGTTTGAAAGAAAGAAAGAAGAAAAAAAAAAAAAAAATATATATATATATATATATATATATATATATATATATATATATATATATATATATATTTCATACTATTCGCCATTTCCTACGTCAGCAAGGTAGCGTTAAGAACAGAGGACCGAGCCTTTGAGGGAACATCCTCACCTGGCCCCCTCCTCTGTTCCTTCATTAGGAAAACCAAAAACGAGAGGGGAGGATTTCCAGCCCCCCGCTCCCTTCCCTTTTAGTCGCCTTCTACGACACGCAGGGAATACGTGGGAAGTATTCTTTCTCCCCTATCCCCAGGGATAATATATATACATTAGTGGTGGATCGCAGTACTTTATCCCCAGCTCACCCCAGTTGCCACCTCCCCCTAACCTTCTTGCAACCTCTGCGCAACAACCATACATGGCAACGAAGAGTTCCCGACCCCTCCTTCTCACAACCCGTATGGCAACGAATAGTTCATAGTCTCGCCCACCTAATTAACACCCGCTATGGCAACGAATACTTCAGAACCTCTCCTCTTCTCACAACCCGTATGGCAACGATTACTTCAGAACCTCTCCTCTTCTCACAACCCATATGGCAACATAAAGATCACAACTATTCCCTTTTCACAACCCATATGGCAACGCATTATTCGTACTCAATCCCCTTCTCGCCATCCGTACGGAAACGAACAGTTCACAACCTTTCCCCCACCTCGCAATAGGTTCCAACCCTTCTCACAACCCTTATGGCAACGAACAATTCACAGTCTCCTCCCTTCTCCCAGAAATGAACGTATAAACGACAGCAGTAACGGGGACAGTAGAAGGCTAATGTGCAGCATCAGAGAGTCGGTGATAGTTTAAAAAGAAAAGAAATACTGAGCGAAATTACATTTTTTTTTTGGTCAAGTAAAATTTTTTTTTTTTTTTTAGACAACCCAGTCGTGGGCCAATCAGGCCTCCTGTTGTCTGTCTTTCTCATGTAAACTACGGATGATAACACACAGTTCACCACCTCCCCATTCCCATAACCCATTTCACAACGAGCAGTTTGCAACCTCCCCTATTTATCACGACCCGTATGACAACGAGTCGTCCACATCCTTCCCCACCCCAACTCCCACCTTCTCACAACCAGTATAGCAAGAAAACGGTTCACACACACACACACACATTGGACACCCCCAGGCGTCGTCAGCTAGCCTAGCGGACCTCTTCACCAACAGGGACACGAAAAACTATAGCAGATCTCTTGTTTGTGATGCAACAGAGGGACACTGACGGTGCGTTCGCATCTCTCCGCCTCTGACTCACTTTCGTTCCATTTCACTGCTAATATGTTTATCTTGTATAGGTCAATATCTTGCAGAATGTTGCACTCTCTTAGCAATGGGTCTAGAATACGGGGGCATGAGTTATGTCCTCATTCGTCCATATACATAAAAGGATATTATTTTGGATCGCTGCCACGACTTCGTCGTCTTCAACCAAGTTACCATTTTCCAATATGAAGGGACCAGCTGACTGGTTAATGATGTTTCTTCCTCCTAACATAAGACTCCTTATGGCTTCTCGTGCTATTCTCAAGATACGCAATATTCGCTTCATGCTGACGTTTACTTTGACGTATAAGTCTTCCAGTTTCTTTACGCAGTTTTACATAATTTATCACGTTAGTTATTGGTCTCTTTCAGTGTGCTGCTCTGTCAGACAACAGGCTTTCTTTATTTCAACATTCCACTACCTTGGCTTCGATTTGGAAAAAGATTTACTCCTAAGCATTGATCTTTAATCGTGTTCCCTCCACTGCTTTGAAAGTGTTACTGAAGCGTTTGCCAATTACACCCATATCGTTTCCAATGACATCATATCAGATCTGTCTGCCAAGACAATGTGAATATCATCAGAATTTGCAAGTCTAAAATCTTATACACTTTCGTGACCATCAAATTCACCATTATCACATACATTGAAAATCACCTCAAAAGTAATTTGTTACTAATTATTTACTCCAATTTTTTTTTCTCCAGCTACAACACTGTTAATGAGATCTTTAATTTGAAGTTATATATATAAATCTAAAATGTTCTCGTCTGAGGTAGGTCTCTCAACTCTTGTATTAGGACGCTATCAAGCAAATTCAGACGCACCCCGCGCCTGGAAGTACTGGAAAACGAGAACCGCCACCACAAATACCGACATGCTAAAATCTCCCATTTTAATCGAATCACGCTTATCACAAATTCCTACAAACTGACCACAGAGTTTTTCGAATACCTCTGGTGCATGTGAGGTAGGGAGGGGCTATAAACTGGCCCTACCGTTATTGTCTTACGTGGCTTATCTTTGATATCTACAAAATCAAAGTCGATATCGTCAAAAGCCTTCTAACACTTTTCAACGCAAGATTGGCACTCTAAGGTCTCGAACCGGGAGAATCTATCCCACTCAAGGTTTCGGGCTCTCGAACCGGGGGAATCTACCCCACTCAAGGTTTCGGGGTCTCGAAACGGGGGAATCTATCCCACTCAAGGTTTCGGGGTCTCGAAACGGGGGAATCTACCCCACTCAAGGTTTCGAGGTCTCGAACTGGGGGAATCTATCCCACTCAAGGTTTCGGGGTCTCGAACCGGGGGAATCTATCCCACTCAAGGTTTCGGGGTCTCGAACCGGGGGAATCTATCCCACTCAAGGTTTCGGGGTCTCGAACCGGGGGAATCTATCCCACTCAAGGTTTCGGGGTCTCGAAACGGGGGAATCTATCCCACTCAAGGTTTAGGGCTCTCGAACCGGGGGAATCTATCCCACTCAAGGTTTCGGGGTCTCGAACCGGGGGAATCTATCTCACTCAAGGTTTCGGGGTCTCGAACAGGGGGAATCTATCCCACTCAAGGTTTCGGGCTCTCGAACCGGGGGAATCTATCCCACTCAAGGTTTCGGGGTCTCGAAACGGGGGAATCTATCTCACTCAAGGTTTCGGGGTCTCGAACCGGGGGAATCTATCCCACTCAAGGTTTCGGGGTCTCGAACCGGGGGAATCTATCCCACTCAAGGTTTCGGGGTCTCGAACCGGGGGAATCTACCCCACTCAAGGTTTCGGGGTCTCAAACCGGGGGAATCTATCCCACTCAAGGTTTCGGGGTCTCGAACCGGGGGAATCTACCCCACTCAAGGTTTCGGGGTCTCGAACCGGGGGAATCTATCCCACTCAAGGTTTCGGGGTCTCGAACCGGGGGAATCTATCCCACTCAAGGTTTCGGGGTCTCGAAACGGGGGAATCTATCCCACTCAAGGTTTCGGGGTCTCGAACAGGGGGAATCTATCCCACTCAAGGCTTCGGGGTCTCGAACGGGGGGAATCTATCCCACTGAATGTTTCGGGGTCTCAATCAGCTTCATCGCTGCACCAAACATGTTTACATCTTTTTCTGATGAAATACTTTTCTAACTGATATAGAAATACCGTCTTCTTAACTGAAACTGATCCTTTAAAGCTCATATTGAGTTTCATTTGAACAAACCTTGATGGAAAAAAACGGTATCTCTACATGAAATTACGAAGTGATTCGAACATCGATTCAACAATCACATGCCCTCAAAAATATATAGCTTCTATATAATCTATAGAAAGCATAAGTGTTCAAGTACCATGTCTATGACTCTCACCGGAATTAAAGCATAGATTATGGGTATAGATAATGGGGAAACATCTACACCTACCTGGGCCTCGAGGCTTCATTCAGTTGTTCACCACTAGGCGTCAAACGAGTCATTTGCTCGCGCCTCCCTCAAGGCGAAGTGATTCAAACATCAATTCAACATTCACATGTCAAAAATATATAGATTCTATACAATCTATAGAAAGCATAAGTGTTCAAGTACATTGTCTATAACTTTCATAGGAATCAAAGCATAGATTATGGGTATAAATAATGGGGAAACAACTTCACTTACTTTGGCCTCGAGGCTTCGTTCAGTTGTTCACCACTCGGCGTCAAACGAGTCATCTGCTCGCCCCCTTCAAGGCCGTCCAACAGCCTCGGTATAGCTTTATCCCAATGGTGAGCACCACACAATTTCTGACTTGTTTCTAATGCCACTACACAACAAAATCTTTGGCCTCTGCTGCCATTTGCGAACGACCATTACACAAAATTTTTGGCCTGTTTCTGCTGCCACTTGCGAACGACCACTGCACATTATTTCTGGCCCGTTTCTACTGCCACTTGCGAACGACCACTACACAACAAAATTTTTGGCCCGTTTCTACAGCCACTTGCAAACGACCACTACACAAAATTTCTGGTCTGTTTCTACAGCCACTTGCGAACGACCACTACACAACAAAATTTCTGGTCTGTTTCTACAGCCACTTGCGTACGACCACTACACAACAAAATTTCTGGTCTGCTTCTACAGCCACTTGCGAACGACCACTACACAACAAAATTTCTGGTCTGTTTCTACAGCCACTTGCGTACGACCACTACACAACAAAATTTCTGGTCTGTTTCTACAGCCACTTGCGAACGACCACTACACAAAATTTCTGGTCTGTTTCTACAGCCACTTGCGAACGACCACTATACAAAATTTCTGGTCTGTTTCTACAGCCACTTGCGAACGACCACTACACAAAATTTCTGGTCTGTTTCTACAGCCACTTGCGAACGACCACTACACAAAATTTCTGGTCTGTTTCTACTACCACTTGCGTACGACCACTACACAACAAAATTTCTGGTCTGTTTCTACAGCCGCTTGCGAACAACCACTACACAATATTTTTGGCCTGTTTCTACAGCCACTTGCGAACGCCCACTTCTGATCATGGCATCACCCACTGAATGTTTACACTTACCGAATTTCGTCTCTACGCCATACGAAGACGCCTTACGAATATCAGACCCTGTCCTTATATTCACTGATACATAAACAGTTTTCACGACGATACACTGAGGTAAACACTACGGAAGAACGGGTTTATAACGATAATATAAACACAGATACGCCAGCTACATCCACAAGGTGCCAGCAATCTGGGTAAACTACTAAAAACAAAGGTGGACCCAAAAAACATGTATTTAAGAACGCCAACTACCCCCGACATTGTGAGTATTCTTTTAAACAGATGTCGAATACTGCCACTAGCGCCATCTCGCTGGAAAGCTAGCAACTAGTAAACGAGAATGGGTTGAGAGAGTTCATTGCGTTAGGAAACGGGAATGAGAGTAACCAGCCTATACTTCTATAGAGTATCAAAGATTCGTTTGAATCACTCTTTGTGGATATTAAGATTACGAACGCTGATTGTCACCGTTACCTCTTTACCTTTTGGACAGTCTACTTCCGTTTCCTTCTCTTCAGACAGAGCAGCTACCTCCCCCAGACGCGTAGACTCGTATCTTGATACGTGCACACACACACACATACACATTCTTCCCTGCCGAAACTATCAAAACAAACTGCCAGCAGATTAAACGCGCCATCCCCATTCACTGGATTTCCCAGCGAAATACAGCACGGAAAGCAATTCAGAAAAAACACATGCAATGATGACTTTTATAGAGAAGATGTAGCAATAGCAAGCTGAATAAATATAAGCAATGAATCATTGAGACTAGTTTAGTCGAAGAAATATTACGATTTCATTGATGGCGTTAGCGATACGATCTGTAGGTAATGGCTAGTGGGTGAGGGGCAAATGGTAGCAGATAGGAGTTGGGGGAGGTAAATGAACACTGTCATCAGTAGAATGTAGGAGGGAGGGAGGGAGACACCTGGAAACTTGCTCTGTGGTAGTTGCTGTTGGTGTTGTAGGGCTAATGGAGGCTCCTCCTCTCGCCCCAGTTCTGATGGGGTTTCGCGACTCGTGGTACTGTGTGGTGGTGGCTGGTGGCTGGTGGAGCCCCCGCCTGAGGTGTCGTGTTCTTGAGTTTTTTGGGGAGGGGGGTCGGCGATGAGGTAGTGGATGATGTGGGTCATGCTGGCGTTTAGCGTTGCTTGAGGGTGATGGATGATGATGTTTCGTGTGGCTGGGGTGATGGATGATGATGTTTCGTGTGGCTGGGGTGATGGATGATGATGTTTCGCGTGGCTGGGGTGATGGATGATGATGTTTCGTGTGGCTGGGGTGATGGATGATGATCTTTCGCGTGGCTGGGGTGATGGACGATGATCTCTCGTGTGGCTGGGGAGATGGATGATGATCTTTCGCGTGGCTGGGGTGATGGATGATGATGTTTCGTGTGGCTGAGGTGATGGATGATGATGTTTCGTGTGGCTGGGGTGATGGATGATGATCTCTCGTGTGGCTGGGGTGATGGATGATGATGTTTCGTGTGGCTGAGGTGATGGAGGATGATCCTTCGTGTGACTGGGGTGATGGAGGATGATGTTTCGTACGCCTGAGTGCGATGGATGATGATGTTTCGTGCTCTTCGG
The DNA here is from genome assembly GCF_036320965.1 of Panulirus ornatus. Taxonomy (NCBI): domain Eukaryota; kingdom Metazoa; phylum Arthropoda; class Malacostraca; order Decapoda; family Palinuridae; genus Panulirus; species Panulirus ornatus. The sequence continues at coordinate 12,248,651 of NC_092292.1, read as the reverse complement.
GTGACGGGTACTAGCGTTTCACATGGCTTAGATGATGGAAACTAGCGTTTCGTATGGCCAGGATGATGGAGACTAGAGTTTCGTGTGGCCAGGATGATGGAAACTAGCGTTTCGTGTGGCCAGGATGATGGAAACTAGCGTTTCGTGTGGCCAGGATGATGGAAACTTGCGTTTCCTGTGGCCGGGATGATGAAAACTAGCGTTTCGTGTGGCCAGGATGATGGAGACTAGAGTTTCGTGTGGCCAGGATGATAGATGCTGATGTCTCGTGTGGCCTGGGGTCAAGGCTGGTGTCGACGTAATAATGTGTAACCACCCTTGCTTTCCGTGCACGAAGACAGGAGGCATTTGTACCTCCGATCATACGACAGTGGCGGAGAACACCAGCCAACCCAGACCTCCTAAAAGGAATATAGACTTGAATATAAGAGAAAAAAAGGAATGGAAGCAGAGAATAATCAGACTATAAACAGCAGGTCCTATATTTATTGTGGTTGGGCGAACAGATGAAAGTAAGCGATCTGGTAAGGCCTGTGTGTGTGTGTGTGTGTGTGTGTGTTGGGGAGGGAGGAGGGAAGCAATAAGATCCAGCGCAGCTTGGTCGTATTGTCGAGGTGGTGGTGTGGGTGAAGAGGTGGTTAAGACTCCAGTGGAACTTCTGGTGGTAGAGGTGGAAGATACAGGTGTTGTCAGGTGGTGGCGGCTGTTGGCACGCTCGTGGTTGTGAAGGTAGACGCTACGGGTGCTGCTAGGGAAATGGAGATTGTTGGCATTGATGTGGTGGTGAAGGTGGTGAAGGTAGACTGTTGGCAGTGATGTGGTGGTGGACACTGTTGTCACTGCTGTGGTGTTGGACACTGTTGTCACTGTTGTGGTGTTGGGCACTGTTGTCACTGCTGTGGTGTTGGACACTGTTGTCACTGCTGTGGTGGTGGACACTGTTGTCACTGCTGTGGTGGTGGACACTGTTGTCACTGCTGTGGTGGTGGACACTGTTGTCACTGCTGTGGTGGTGGACACTGTTGTCACTGCTCTGGTGGTGGACACTGTTGTCACTGCTGTGGTGGTGGACACTGTTGTCACTGCTGTGGTGTTGGACACTGTTGTCACTGCTGTGGTGGTGGACACTGTTGTCACTGCTGTGGTGTTGGACACTGTTGTCACTGCTGTGGTGGTGGACACTGTTGTCACTGCTGTGGTAAAGGTGGCTGCCAGTTCTGCCACTGAAGTGGGAACTGCTCGTGTTGTGGTAGCGGTGTAGACAAAGGCTGTTCATTGGGGGGGAAGGTGGACGCTGCTGGTGGCTGGGGTGGTGGTGAAGACGAAGGCAGCTGGTGGTGAAGACGAAGGCTGCTGGTGGCTGGGGTGGTGGTGAAGACGGAGGCAGCTGGTGGTGATGGTGGTGATGGTGTGGTGGTGAAGACGGAGGCAGCTGGTGGTGATGGTGGTGATGGTGAAGACGGAGACAGATGGTGGTGCCCCGGTGGTGATAGTGGTGATGGTGAAGACGGAGGCAGCTGGTGGTGATGGTGGTGATGGTGAAGACGGAGGCAGCTGGTGTTGCCCCGGTGGTGATGGTGGTGATGGTGGTGATGGTGAAGACGTAGGCAGCTGGTGTTGCCCCGGTGGTGATGGTGGTGATGGTGACGTGTCAGCGGGAAGTGATGGTGGTGATGGTGAAGACGGAGGCAGCTGGTGGTGCCCCTGTGGTGATGGTGGTGATGGTGTGGTGGTGAAGACGGAGGCAGCTGGTGTTGCCCCGGTGGTGATGGTGGTGATGGTGAAGCCGGAGGCAGCTGGTGGTGATGGTGGTGATGGTGAAGACGGAGGCAGCTGGTGTTGCCCCTGTGGTGATGGTGGTGATGGTGAAAACGTAGGCAGCTGGTGGTGATGGTGGTGATGGTGGTGATGGTGGTGATGGTGAAGACGGAGGCAGCTGGTGTTGCCCCGGTGGTGATGGTGGTGATGGTGAAGACGGAGGCAGCTGGTGGTGATGATGGTGATGGTGAAGACGGAGGCAGCTGGTGTTGCCCCGGTGGTGATGGTGGTGATGGTGAAGCCGGAGGCAGCTGGTGGTGATGGTGGTGATGGTGAAGACGGAGGCAGCTGGTGTTGCCCCGGTGGTGATGGTGGTGATGGTGAAGCCGGAGGCAGCTGGTGGTGATGGTGGTGATGGTGAAGACGGAGGCAGCTGGTGTTGCCCCGGTGGTGATGGTGGTGATGGTGAAGACGGAGGCAGCTGGTGTTGCCCCGGTGGTGATGGTGGTGATGGTGAAGCCGGAGGCAGCTGGTGGTGCCCCGGTGGTGATGGTGGTGATGGTGACGTGTCAGCGGGAAGTGATGGTTGTTGGTATTATCGTACTGGTGGTGGCAGTTGTGGTGGTTTTGGTGGTAAAGGTCGTTGTTGTCATGGTTGGTGGGAGAGGTTGTTGGGGTTGTCGTTGGTGACGCTACAGGCTGTTGTTGTTGTTGTCCTGGATGTGGTGGGGGGCTGCTGTTGTAATGGTGGTGAATGGGGAGGCGGCTGGTCTTGTCGTGGTGGAGGTGGCTGGTGGTGTTGTCGTGGTGGAGGTGGCTGGTCGTGTTGTCGTGGTGGAGGCGGCTGGTCTTGTTGTGGTGGAGGTGGCTGGTGTTGTTGTCGTGGTGGAGGCGGCTGGTCTTGTTGTGGTGGTGGAGGCGGTTGGTGTTGTTGTCGTGCTGGAGGCTGGTCTTGTTGTCGTGATGGAGGCGGCTGATCTTGTTGTTGTGGTGGCGGCTGGTCTTGTTGTTGTGGTGGAGGCGGCTGGTCTTGTTGTCGTGGTGGAGGCGGCTGGTCTTGTTGTCGTGGTGGAGGCGGCTGGTCTTGTTGTCGTGGTGGAGGCGGCTGGTCTTGTTGTCGTGGTGGAGGCGGCTGGTCTTGTTGTCGTGGTGGCGGCTGAGCTTGTTGTCGTGGTGGCGGCGGCGGCTGGTGTTATCGCGGTGGAGGCGGCTGGTCTTGTTGTCGTGGTGGCGGCTGGTTTTGTTGCCGTGGTGGAGGCGGCTGGTGGTGTTGTCGTGGTGGAGGCGGCTGGTTTTGTTGCCGTGGTGGAGGCGGCTGGTCTCGTTGTCGTGGTGGCGGCGGCGGCTGGTGTTGTCGTGGTGGCGGCGGCGGCTGGTGTTGTTGTGGTGGCGGCGGCTAGTGGTGTTGTGGTGGAGGCGGCTGGTCTTGTTGTGGTAGAGGCGGCTGGTCTTGTTGTCGTGGTGGAGGCAGCTGGAATTGCTGTCGTGGTGGAGGCGGCTGGTCTTGTTGTCGTGGTGTAGGCAGCTGGAATTGCTGTCGTTGTGGAGATGGTTGGGTCTCGTTGCTACAGGGAGGTTACTGGGCTGGTGGTGGAGATGGCTAGTCTTGCTGTGGTGGTGGAGGCGGCTGAGGATGTCGTGTTGGCGACTGAAGGTGTTGTGGTGGTGGCGGATGTGGGAAAAACCCCCCCTGGCGTTTCTCCAGTGGTGCAATCTGCCACATCAATTGCAGGAGGTGTGAATGACGTCTGATGTCGCTCCCTCAATAAGGTGGAGAGGGCGTGTGCGCCTGCGGGCGTCGCTCTTTCCCGTGGTGGAGAAGGGTCGCCCGTGGTGTTGTCGCAGTGGTGGTGGTGGTGGTGGTGAAAAATGCCGGTGTTGTCGTGGGCGAGCGTCCTCAATTTTTCACTGTCGACAGGAGTGACAGATTATTGGGGCGCCCCCGCCACAAACACGGACACCCCCTCCACCCACCCACAACCCACCCAACCCACCCTTCCTCCCCTAGTGCCTTCAATCTTCATTCCTCCCCCACCCCACTCCGGCTTACCCTAGACTGCACAACTATTTCTCCTCTTTTCCTTCACCAGGGAAGGGAAAAATAAAGAAGGAAGGAAAATCGATTTCAAAAATGTCATGGAAATGAGCACATCACATTCCCGTAAAGAGAGATATTATTTTTTTTTTGGGGGGAGGGAAGGGTTAAAAAAGAGAAAATGTAATTAAAGGTTATATTTCTGGTACCAATTTTACCTTCCTCTTGCATGCAAATGGTGTGTTTTGTCTCTGTATTTTGACAGATTAAGTTCCCCAAGGTACCAACAGGAGATGGGGACAGCAAACCCTTGGGAAAATTGAGAGACATATTTCAACAATAGTTTACACACTTTATGATAAAAAAAAAGAAAGATTCATTCTAAGACAAAAATAATAATCTAATTCACACCCTTGATAATAAAAAGATTATTAATTCTAAGACAAAAATAAGTAATTCACACCCTTGATAATAAAAAGATTATCAATTCTAAGACAAAAATGTCTAATTTACTCCCTTGATAATAAAAAAATTATCAATTTTAAGACAAAAATCTCTAATTCACACCCTTGATAATAAAAAGATTATCAATTCTAAGACAAAAATAATAATCTAATTCACACCCTTGATAATAAAAAGATTATCAATTCTAAGAAAAAAATAATAATCTAATTCACACCCTTGATAATAAAAAGATAATTGATTCTAAGACAAAAATAACAATCTAATTCACACCCTTGATAATAAAATGATTATTAATTCTAAGACAAAAATAATAATCTAATTCACACCCTTGATGATAAAAAGATTATCAATTCTAAGACAAAAATAAGTAATTCACACCCTTGATAATAAAAAGATTATCAATTCTAAGACAAAAATAATAATCTAAGTTTTAAGACACAAATACTAATCTCTTTTTCCTAAGTGATCATGCCAAGCGTAGCTTCGATTTCCCTCTCCCGTTTTTTTACTGAAGAGTTCTTCCTTTTGTTAGTGTTTTTTTGAAACGCCACACCACAAATTGTGAGACAGCGTTTGATCTAGGGTGTGTGTGTGTGTGGGAGCTTAGAGGGACGACGTAAGCTACTTGTGTCGGGGAATCTCGGCGGAAAATTCGAGTTCAAAATATTGCTCGGGGAGACTAGCTATGCATCATTCTGGCCCCGCGTCGAGCAAGCGTCGCAGGTCACACATCGTTGGATTTATGAATTTTTCAAAGTTCTCTTTTCCCCCAGCTCGATGATTAAAGAGATTCAAAGAATATATGGCAAAAAGAAAGGAAAAAAAAGATAGAGATATGTTCTTTTTCTGTCCTCCTTTTTTTTTTTTCTTCGCCTCTTCTTTATCGATCTGCTAGAGATGATGGAGGGTATCAAGGAAGGACTGAGTGGTCGGCAGCAAGTTTTATAACCTAACGCGAAGGATAATCATCGTACATCGCTACCCTCTCCTCCCCCAGCCGCCAAGATCACACTCGCCACTGCTGCCAAAGGCTATATTCTTTCGAACAACGTAACCATTTCCCTTACGACTCTTGACCCAACGAATTTCCTATCTTCCCTACACAGATATAGAACTAAATGGGCAGATGACGTGATGTGTGTAGATGCGTCCGATCCGCCGCCAGAGAGGCGCGGAAGCTACGAATTTCCTCCCCTAACGACCGCCACAACTTTGGCAACGGAAGCTCCAATCTGACCGCTGACAGGTGTTCCCTCTCTCCCGTGTGCCGGACGCTGCCACGCCATCGCAAAGAGACCGAGAATCCTCCCGCGTCGAGATGACTTCCAAACGGCTAAAGGAAAGAGGGGATTTCCTCCTCAGAAGCGCAAAAGAGCGCCAGAAAGTAGTGGGAGTAGAGGTTCGTGACGTGCTATCGGGGTGTGGGGAGTTTTGGACACGGGGGGAAAAAGAGCAGCAGCCAGCGAGCCAGTCAGCCAGCGAGCCAGCCAGCCAGCGGTCAGAGACGGATTAAGGGACAGCGGCCCCCCCTCTCTCTCCTTCTCTCCCTCAGGCCCGTTACCAGATGCCGGAAATTAGTAAATAAAGAAGTAAATACGTCTCTCTGGCGTTATCAAGATAAAAGAAAATGGAAAATGTTCGTTGCCCTCCCCGACTGAAGCGAGGCATTTTCTATCATGCATTTGGCGTTCAGGGAGGAAAAAAAAGAAATAAGAAATCAAATTCGTCCGAAATCAATTTGAAACAGAAAGTCTGACGACATGTCCCCTTTTCCTCATTTCTCCCCACTGCCTCCATCGTCCCTCGCAGCAGCACCCTCCTTCCCCATCCCTCTCCCCTCACCCTCCCTCACCACCCTCCATCCCTCTCCTACTCCTCCAGAAGAGTGTGATGGGAGGAGGAGGGGGTTAGGGGGAGCGCCGGGGATGGCCTGGAACTCCATCAAAACATAAAACCCGGAGCGCGCCCCCCCCCTTCTTTCCTCTCCACCCTCAGATACATCTGCCATATTAAGACGAGAATAACATGATGGTTCTTCAGGGAATGGCTTTTTCCATCTACTTATTGCTAGACCTCGGAATACGTTCTTCCCATAAAGAGATTATATCTAATCCAAGACAGTCCACATATTCCTTACCCCACCCCTCTCTCCCTCAGCCCACCCAAACCCTCTACCCCAGGATGCAAAGAAGGGAAAAAATATTTGTTTATATAGTTTTTTTTTCAACTCTTCGTCGAGACCTCAAGTCGAAGAGGAACTGGAATCGCCTTAGTCCTCTTGAGGGAGCACTTAAACCACTGTCGTCTCTTATTGTCTCCAGTGACAGAACGGGAGAACAAAAATCGACTGAGCCTTTTTCCCTTCTTGTGTGGCAGGTTAGATGTTACGCATCACCTCCCTCCATGACACACACACACACACACACACACACACACACACACACGAGATGCAAAGGTAATTACAGTCTATATTTTGATCGAGTGGGTGGGGTCTGAAGATCTCCCAGATCATCAAGCGTTCCAGGTGCACATATATATATATATATTGGGGGATTCGCTTAAGGGTTCGAGTGGGTAGTTCGAGTGAGGGGTGGTTCCGTCTGGCTGGGAACGACATGCTGAAACGACAGGTCATAACGAGTTAGCCTCAAGGACCCCTTGATGGTAATTGATAGAAAAAAAAATCTGGATGAGGACTATAGAAATATGGATTCCCCGTGTGGTATGATAGTTAGCATTGCTGACCATGGCTCATTCAAGAGCAGTGCGCGGGGTCGAACTCGTAAGTTCCAATCCTGGTCGCGGGTAGTCGGTCCACAGTCATCCTAGGCTGTTCATCCTCTCCAAGGGCCGGGTGATAAATTGGTTACTCATGCGTTCATAAGATGGCCTTGATAAGGACATCCAGTTTGCCCATGTCTCTCTCTCTCTCTCTCTCTCTCTCTCTCTCTCTCCCTCACAGGTCCAGGTAGGCCTCCGTGTCTCCCCTCAAGCCTCCCGCCACTCTTCCTTCCCCAGACATTACTTCCAAACTTTCAGCGTTGCCAGCGTCCGCCGTGGCAAAAGTTAGAAGCGTCTTTTGCAACACCGTTTCGTTTTGTCCTCTTCGGCGTTCCTGTACCATACTCGTACCTTCCTGTACCATACATGTACCTTCCTGTACCATACTAGTACCTTCCTGTACCATTCTCGTACCTTCCTGTACCATACATGTACCTTCCTGTACCATACTCGTACCTTCCAGTACCATAATTGTACCTTCCTGTACCATACGTTACGAACGTACTAAATTCGCAACTTTATTTGTCATAGTTTTGAATCGAGTGTGTCATTCTTTCAGTCTTGTGTAATATTCACATTTCGCACCATATTCTTAACTTATTTTGCCGTATTTGTAACTGATTACGTCATTATTGCTTACTTATTTTCCATAGTCGTAATGACCGGTAATTATCCAAGTTCCTTAAGCCACCTGATTATCATAAATTCTTGAGAGATTTATGAGGCAATGGATCTGATAACCTGCGAACTATATGTGGGAAATTCATTCGATAATAAGTCGATCGTGACGGAGAACTAAAAAAAGACCAGAGAATATTTAGGGTAATTGAAATCAAAGTATATGCAACATTTCCAGAAATCAACAGAGGTTTATGGAAACCCCCTTACTTCACCTCACCCGTGGAAGCCAAAATGTTCCTAGATTTTAGCGTTATAGTCAAAATATACCAAAGTTGTCGTCGGCTGCACCCCGCCACAAAGTGGCGCGCGCTGGAATGCCTTCGGACGCTCGAATGCGTTTGGGTTGGCGTGATCCCACACATATGCGCTGGAATGCGTTTGGACGCTCGAATGCGTCTGTGTTTGCGTGATCCCCACACGAACTCACGCAGGCGACAAGTAACTTGATGTAAACACGAGGCTGGGTTAAGGGACATAGGTCCTGGGTGCAGTGAGGAATGTTTGGAAGAAGTCACTGTCTGTGAGGGCAAAAGTGAGTATGTCTGATGGTACTGAAGTCCTAACAGTGATGTGTGTATTGGCTCAAAAGAATTCTTTATTTCTCTCACATATATGTATGGGTGTGAGTCATGGTCATTAAATTCAAAGAATGGAAATGAAAAGTTGGAAATGAAATGCTTGAGGACAATGTATGGTGTGGGGAGGGATAATCATGTAAGGCATGGCTGCGTAAGAGATGTGCGAGTAAGCAGAGTATGACTGAGGGAGCCGAAATGGTTTGGATATGCAGAGAGGATGAGTGAAGAGAGACTGGAGAAGAGGATATATGTGTCGGAAGTGGAGGGAGCGAGAGGAAGTGCTTTCTTAACGACGAGATTTTGCCAAATGACAGGGATAGCGCATATCGCTCACGGCAGGAAAGTCTAGGTTAACGAAGAACGGGTAGTGAGAATTACGTATAGTGTAGCGGTTACATGCGAGATGGTAACACTATATGCCTGTGGAACGAAAATCAGGAGGAGAGGGAAAAGGAGATGAAGGATGGAGTAAAAGAGGCTTTGATTCATAGGGGGGCTGAAAATGCAGAAGGGTGAGAGGTGTGCATGGAATAAAGCAAATTGGAAGGATGTGACATACGTGGGGCGACTTACTATCAATTAACTAAACCAGGGAATATGAAGTAGTCTGGGGAAACCATGGGAAAATCTGGGGGGCTGTCTGTGGAAAAAGGCGGGAGGCTCTGGTTTCAGTGTATGATACATGACAGCTAAATATCTAACGTGAACAAACGAGGCCATTCTTCGTCTGTTCTTGAAGAAATCTCGTTACCTAGGACAGCCAACCACAACCGCTGGATCAACAAATGAGGGGGGTCAAGACGTGTGGCCATTGTTGTATGTATATCTTCCTGGGGAATGAGTGCAGGACAACTGTGGTGTAAGTGTTGGTTGTCCTCAGTCTGGAAGTTTCCTCGTTGGCATAAGAGGGTTCGCGATATGCTGAATCAGAGTTTGTAATGTTAAAGAGAAAGTGTAACTCACGCAATACCCGGGAACGTGGTTTCCAATGGGTGTATGTCTGGTGGTGTGGTGTTTTATGACTGTATTCTGAAGGCAAGTTATTTGCTGCTTGTGGAGTCATAATAAAGCGTGTATGTGGAGGTATTGCCATTGTGAAGCGATGAGGATGTGTGAGTATAAGTAGCCAAAGTGTGAAGCATGAGTGAGCTATTCAATTCCTGCCTGAGCGATGGTACCTGGTTATGAACTAGTTTGGATGATAAGCGTCTAGTGCTGTTGTAGAGAGGTGGGTGCTGTGAGATCGCACTCACACACACACACACACACACACACACACACACACACACACACACACACACATATATGCATTTCTGTGAAGGAAAGAACGATGCAGCGGAGGTAAAAGCGTGAGTGTGAAGGAAGGAGCGTCATTATTAAGGACAGATGACATGAGCCGGGAGAAGCGACACAACGGGGTATGGACGAAGGTCTAGCGGTACGGAAGAGTGTCATGAGACGAGAGAGAACGAGGCGCTGCGGGAGCTACGAATAAAGCTTTGGGGATTAGAACACCGGCAGGATGACCCTCCCTGAGATGTGAGGGAGGTGTGCACAGAGGTGACGGAAATGGAAGCTAAGGTAGCAAGGATGAGGGCGAGGTATTGAGCGAATGTCCTTCTGGCGGTGTTGTGTGTGTGTGTGTGTGTGTGTGTGTGTGTCCGACCCACGCCGGCTGGCCGGCCCCTGATGCATAATTGAGCGGTACAGACGTGCTGCAGCGACTAGCAGGACCTCTGCTCCCTGCTGGGGGTTGAGGCGGGGGCCTACTGCTGCTCCTGCTGCCGGAGTCTTATTACCACTCCCACCGGCGTCTGTTGCCGTTGCTAAGTTTCAACCGCTACTGCCAGAGACCATTACTGTTGCAACTGTTACGTATTACTGTTACTATGGTCCGTCGCTGTTGCTAGAGTCCATTACTGTTGCAACTGTTACCTCTTAACTGTTACAGTGACCTACCGTTGCTGCCAGATTCTTTTACGGTTCCTACTGTTATTTCATCCTGTTGCTAAGGTCCACCGTTTGCTGCCAGTGTTTCATTACCGTTGCTACTGTTGATTGCCGTTCCTGGGATCCACTGTTCCTGCTACTGAAGCATTGGGTTGATGGAGGACCAAAGGTCCCTTTTATCGACGCAAACCATCGACCACAAGCAATGTGTCTGAGACCGCTCGTGAAGGAAAGGAAAGGCGAGGAAGATTGGTGCGTGGGAGATGCAGTTTTGCCCTCTAGGGAAAGCCAGATGGGAAGGTGTAGTAGGCACAAGTCTAACGATGTCTTGGATATTCTTCCTTATAGTCTTAGGCGAGGGAAGCTCACAGTCTTTAGAATGGTATTAGTGTAGAATCGATTCACCAGTCTTGAAGGCAAGTAGCAGTCTTGAAGAGGATGTATGTCACAACATACTCCTGTGAAGTCAGGCTTGTATGACTCCTTTGAGACGAGAATCTTTGCGATACATTCACTGTTGAGCGAAGATGATAGATTTAATTCCGTTGATTGCAACTCTCTTTCATATCTATATATCCCAGACTATACCGATATGTGGTATAGTTTTAGATAGCTAGCTATGCTAGGTGTCAATTCTAACTGGCTCTGCCCAACATAATGCGTACATAACAGGCCATTCAAAGTCCAAGCCCTCAGGCGCTTATAACATTAGCCAGTCATTTTCGCAATAAGTCCCTCTTGTTGACGTACGTCAATGCAAATGATCGGTAATATACGTCATTAAAAAAAAAACCACAATCTTTCACCGCTGAACCAAAGTGTACCCAACTGTTGTGTTTGTGGGAGGGAGGGGGTTTATAACGAAGCAGAAATAATATTTCCCTCGAGTCTAAGGGGATCTGCAGGCGACCCAGCGCGAGTCTGGTTCTTCTTGTGAGAGAGCAACCTGTCCCTTCGTCAGGTATTGTAAGACAGAAATAATGAGCCCTCGTCGTCGAAGCCTGGCGGACAGCCGTGTGTATAGAGAGTGCTTACTCCTAAGCTACTCCGCGCAGCTCGGTGGGGACAACGGTGGCTCCCCTCCGCTGCTGTGTGCAGGCCATCACCACAGCCAGCAGACCTCTGCCACCACAGGGGCTTCCCGTATCCCTCACGAAAGCGTCAGAAACCCACAGTCACCGGAGGTGGGAGGAAGACCTAACGAAGTGGCCTCCACTAGTGTACCTAAGAACCAGAGATCTTGAATATTATTCTCGTTAGTCTAATCTATTTTCCTCTGGTACTGTTGACAAAACAACTTTACAGAAAGTTATTGATGAACAATAACTGCACAAAACAACCATATAGAAAGTTATTGATGAACAAAAACTGCACAAAACAACCTTATAGAAAGTTATTGATGAACAATAACTGCACAAAATAACCTTATAGAAAGTTATTGATGAACAATAACTGCACAAAACAACCATATAGAAAGTTATTGATGAACAATAACTGCACAAAACAACTTTACAGAAAGTTATTGATGAACAAAAACTGCACAAAACAGCCTTATAGAAAGTTATTGATGAACAAAACTGCACAAAACAACCTTATAGAAAATTATTGATGAACAATAACTGCACAAAACAACCATATAGAAAGTTATTGATGAACAATAACTGCACAAAACAACCATATAGAAAATTATTGATGAACAATAACTGCACAAAACAACCATATAGAAAGTTATTAATGAACAATACCTGCACAAAACAACTTTACAGAAAGTTATTGATGAACAAAAACTGCACAAAACAGCCTTATAGAAAGTTATTGATGAACAATAACTGCACAAAACAACTTTACAGAAAGTTATTGATGAACAAAAACTGCACAAAACAGCCTTATAGAAAGTTATTGATGAACAATTGCTGCACAAAACAGCCTTATAGAAAGTTATTGATGAACAATAACTGCACAAAACAACTTTACAGAAAGTTATTGATGAACAAAAACTGCACAAAACAACCTTATAGAAAGTTATTAATGAACAATACCTGCACAAAACTTTACAGAAAGTTATTGATGAACAAAAACTGCACAAAACAACCTTATAGAAAGTTATTAATGAACAATACCTGCACAAAACTTTACAGAAAGTTATTGATGAACAAAAACTGCACAAAACAGCCTTATAGAAAGTTATTGATGAACAATAACTGCACAAAACAACCATATAGAAAGTTATTGATGAACAATAACTGCACAAAACAGCCTTATAGAGAGTTATTGATGAACAATAACAGCACAAAGCAACCTTACAAAAAATTATTGATAAACGATTACTGCACAAAACAACTTTACTCTTACTCGATCTATCCATCTCTGTCAATTCTTACGAATCTTTTTTCCATTTCTCAGTATCTTTTGATTTTTCTAATTTCTTGCATTTCTCTTGTTTTTTCAGACGTGGATACAGACGCTTATACATTGACAAATACTTATATAGCATCTTTATACACACATATACATATTCACTAACCCTGTGTCAGTGCGGGCCAGCCTGTGGCAGGACACGCCTGGGTTCGAATCCTGGGCTCGACAGGCAGCCTACACCCAACCCAGGTGTTTATCCTCCCCTCGTGGCTGGTCGATAAACGGGTACCTGGCCTAGGCTGGTGTGTTTGTGTGTGTGTGTGTGTGTGTGTGTGTGTGTGTGTGTGTGTGTGTGTAAAGCCACATGGGAATAAAGACGTGGTATGAAACACATAAATAATAATCACAAATATTAATCTCACACACACATATATATATATATATATATATATATATATATATATATATATATATATATATATATATATATATATATATATATATATTTTTTTTTTTTTTTTTTTTCCAAAAGAAGGAACAGAGAAGGGGTCTAGGTGAGGATATTCCCTCAGAGGCCTAGTCCTCTGTTCTTAATATATATATATATATATATATATATATATATATATATATATATATATATATATATATATGTATATATATATATATATATATATATATATATATATATATATATATATATATATATTTATATATATATATATATATATATATATATATATATATATATATATATATATATATATATATATATATATATATATATTACACCACATGGAAATAGAAAAGAAAAGCATAAGAGCATCATCAGCAAAAAGACAATACCATGGGAATAAGGAATTGGATACGTGAACAGAAGGCAGACGTCCTTCACCAGCTTGAAAGGAATACCTATGATTAAGCTGGGAAAGCTTGAATTCCCTCTCATGATGGGTGACGGCAATATCTACCAACGGTCGTTAGAACGTGATAATTACCCTGATTGATTTGGGTCATTCCTGGACTGCTAAGCCGCCTCCCTCCTCCACCAATAACCATACGACACAAGCATTGGGAAGAGTTCATTTTACATTCCCTAGTCGCAAATGGAGTTTGTTACTAGGAGAGAGAAAAAAAAGAAAGAAATTTCTGTACGAAGAACATGAATCAGGACGGATCATCATATGGATAATTAGGGCGATGATTAATAATCACAAGCCCTAGTTTGAATTTGACTCGTTGATTTTCGTCATGGCTTTAAGCGTAATGATAATTCTAATTATGATGATTACACTGCGGGTTATAACTATAATAGCAGTTCGTAGTGGGATGAGTTACACTCGCTCGTGCAGGTGTGTGTGTGTGTGTGTGTGTGTGTGTAGTGACCCAGGGGAGCTGGTGTGGTCAGCCGGGGTAGGGATGATGGACTGGCGGAAGACCCGCTCGCCGTAGAGGGTCGTGCTATGATGTGGCTGTGGCGGGACGCAACGACCCCAAACACACACATAGAGTAATTCTATGATAGACGGATTGACGCTGAAAGTTTGAGATATAGATAACGCATGTGAGTGGCGTATTTGCGTAATAGAATTTGCTTTTACGTGTCTAATCACCCGTTCCAGACTGATTTGCGATCACTTAATGAGCTTAAGTCATCTAAGACGAGGATCTCACCCTCTGACCTCCCCAACTGAGGCAAAAGCAGACATGTACGAAACAGACTATATAAACCCACACGTCTCCTTGCGGCGTCGTGCTGCACGGCGTCGCGCTGCATGGCGTCGCAATGCATGGCGTCGCGCTGCATGGCATCGTGCTGCATGGCATCGCGCTACTTGGTATCGCGCTGCATGGCGTCGCTCTACACAGCGTCGCGCTGCATGGCATCGCACTGCAAGACGTCTCCTTGCATGGCGTCGCGCTGCATGGCACCTCCTCCCTCGAGATATACCTTTCTGACGAGCACCTGGCTCCTCGTCCGCGCTTACCTGACGAAGGTCTAGAACTCGACCAATGATGGATGTGTGAAGCGTTTTCCCCCACCTCCAACCTCTTGTCTCCTTCTACTGATTTACTGTTCGACTCCTTAACTGTGCCCTTAACAATAGAACCGCCAGTCTGGTCTTAACAGCGACGTAATTACGAACTACCCAGGACTGTAACGAGGGATTCGCCAACACTGTAGCTGTTGAATCACCAACACTGTAATCATAGATTCACCAACACTGTGCATTCACCAACACTGTGATTATGAACTCGCCACACTCTACGAACTCTCCAGCACTGTAACATTTGGACTCACCAACATTGTACGTATAGATTCTCCAACACTATAACAATGTGTTCGTCAACTTCACAAGCATGGTCTCGCCACTGTATAACTCTAGACTCGCCACTATATAACTATAAACTCACCAACATTGCAACTATAAACTCACCAACATTGCAACTATAAACTCACCAACATTGCAACCATAAACTCACCAACATTGCAACTATAAACTCACCAACATTGCAACTATAAACTCACCAACATTGCAACTATAAACTCACCAACATTGCAACTATAAACTCACCAACATTGCAACCATAAACTCACCAACATTGCAACTATAAACTCACCAACATTGTAACCATAAACTCACCAACATTGCAACCATAAACTCACCAACATTGCAACTATAAACTCACCAACATTGCAACTATAAACTCACCAACATTGTAACCATAAACTCACCAACATTGCAACTATAAACTCACCAACATTGCAACTATAAACTCACCAACATTGTAACCATAAACTCACGAACATTGTAACCATAAACTCACCAACATTGTAACCATAAACTCACCAACATTGTAGCTATAAACTCACCAACATTGCAACTATAAACTCACCAACATTGCAACCATAAACTCACCAACATTGCAGCTTCAGACTCACCAACATTGCAACCATAAACTCGCCAACATTGTAACCATAAACTCACCAACATTGCAACTATAAACTCACCAACATTGCAACTTCAGACTCACCAACATTGTGACTATATCCTCGCCAAGTCTTTAAGTAAATACTCGACATTTCCGTAACTGCGCGCTCAACAGTTCTGTAACCATATCCTCACCATCTCTGTAACGACAGTACCGTAATCCAACAGATACGCTGGCTTCTGTAACTGTATAATAACCCGGTCAACTTTACAACCGTGGTCTTTGCGAACTCCCATTCCTCTCACCTCCGTTGTAATCATGGCTTCAAAGACTCCTCCATTGTAACTCAGACATCCCCACACCTCTACGACTGTAGTAGACTTAGCCAACATCTGCAGCCACTCAGTCGAGTGTGGGTTTCCTACACTACAATCCGTAATGTAGGCAAGGAACACACAGTGGTTGGTCTGCCTTTACGATGTGGTGATGAATGAGGCAACCGCGAAGTTAATGAGGATGTGAGAGATGTAGAGATGAGGAAGCTCGGGGAAGAAGTAGTTAAGCTTAGGTCATGAGTGAGGTTTAGGGAAAAAAGATATACGAGGAGGAGGAGGAGAAGAAGGAGGAGGAAGGGTTTAGATGTGAGGTAAGGGGTAAGAGAGAGAGAGAGAGAGAGAGAGAGAGAGAGAGAGAGAGAGAGAGAGAGAGAGAGAGAGAGAGAGAGAGAGAGAGAGGAGGGGTGCCAGGTAGAGCGGAGGTAGGAGGGAGATGAGGTGAGGCTGCGTGGCAAGGATTGCAAGACCAGGAGCCGCCTGTCTACCCTTTGATAGCCTCTCTCTCTCTCTCTCTCTCTCTCTCTCTCTCTCTCTCTCTCTCTCTCTCTCTCTCTCTCTCTCTCTCTCTCTCTCTCTCTTACACACACACACACACACACACACACACACACACACCGTCTCGTCTCAATACAGAAAATGATTGTTGATGTGTAAGGGCAATTGATAGGGGGTTGGGTTAGGGGGTTGGTGTGGGGAGAGAGAGAGAGAGAGAGAGAGAGAGAGAGAGAGAGAGAGAGAGAGAGAGAGAGAGAGAGAGAGAGAGAGAGAGAGTAGATTGCCTGGTCGTCAGCTTTGTAATAGGCCCAACACGCATCACTTCCTCGGCTATTGATGTTAACCCCCCTTCCCTTCCCTTCCCTTCCCTTCCCTTCCCTTCCCCCTTCCTCAACCACCCCCCAACCCCTTCCCCATCCCTCCAACAATCCCCCGAAATGTCAACTGTTGTCTTACGATATTTGCAGATTATAAACAATAAACAACTCTGGAAGTTGTTGTTGTTGGTGTGTGTGTGTGTGTGTGTGTGTGTGTGTGTGTGTGTGTGTGTGGTGCGTGTGCTGGCTGGCTGGTTGGTTGGTTCCTACAGCACACTGAGTATTCTGCTGGCTCTGGTGCTCGCTAATAATGCATAATTAACTATAGCAGAGGAGGTTCCCTCCGACGCCCCCATGCCCCCTCGCTCCCTACCACAGCTGGACCCTTCGTGGCGTGGCTCCCTTCCCACCTCCCCGACCTGGAGTCTCTCCGCCTCTCTCTCTCTCTCTCTCTCTCTCTCTCTCTCTCTCTCTCTCTCTCTCTCTCTCTCTCTCTCTCTCTCTCTGTAGATGGGTATCTGTCCCATGTCTGTATCTTCCCTACACTTGTTTATCCTCGCGTGTAAGTATGGTGTCTGTATTCATGTCTATGTGCATTAATTTGTGTGCTCGTGAAATATGTGTCTGTCTGGATGTCTGTGTGTATTCGTCTGTGTCTTCATGGCTATGGGTTTGTCTGGATGTCTTCTTCCATATTCATCTTAAAGTGATCCACTCTGGATACTTCTTTTAATGCTAATTCAATCTCATGTTTGTCTGTGGCTGTTTATATACATATATATATATATATATATATATATATATATATATATATATATATATATATATATATATATATAGAGAGAGAGAGAGAGAGAGAGAGAGAGAGAGAGAGAGAGAGAGAGAGAGATGTATATATCTCTTTGAATACATATCTTCATTCGTGTTCTTCTGTCAAAGGATCTGTCTATGTGCATATCCTTTTAAAAGTCCTTAAATCTAAGTGTCAGTTTTTATTAGTATCTGTCACGTCGAGTGATTTCTGTCTGGCTGCACGTCTGTCATTCTCACCACTCGGATCTTTTTCTGTCTATTTCAAGGTATCTCTACGAGTTTCTGTCTATTTGGGTATTTGTTTATCGAGGGGTCTATGTCTATCTGGGTGCTTCTATATCTATCTAGGTGCTTGTGTGTCTCCTTAAGTATCTGTAGCTATAAGTATCTCTCTATCTTGTTACTATTCGTTTATCTGTCTCAAAAGCTCAGTGTCTTCCTCTGGGTATCTGTCTGGCTGTGTATTTGACCCGGTGTCTGTCTGAGAGTTTGACCATCTGGATGTCTATTTGTCTGGATACCTGTCTAAACGTCTGTTAGACAGAATATCTGTCCATTACCAAGTCTTCTAATGTAACAGGATAATGTAACAGGATCCAATACCGCGTCTTCTATGGGCATAATGTAACAGGATCCAATCGTCTCATTTCTTCGTTTATCCAACACTCTAAATCGTCTTCTCAACGATCCCCTTTTGTTTTTGCCCCTCCCTTTACCTCTCTCATTCTTCCGTGCCTCACTTCCCCCATTTAGCCACTTTGCCTTTTCTCACTCTCACTCACCCTCGCTCTCTCCTTCCTTCCTTCTCTCCCTCCTTCCCTCCCTTACTCATTCCCCGGATTACCACGTCTTCGCCAACAAGTTGCTGATTAGAGTCAAGTAGTCACTTGTACCCGGCAGCTGATATAGGCAATATTCATGTTCTAATGTTTCGTCATCTGATGTATTCGGCTCGAGATCTATTATATAGTATGTGTTCCTAACTGTGTGGTCGTATGATGTATTAAACCCGAAATGTATTATGACGTGACCTAAGATCACATTATATGACACTATATATATATATATATATATATATATATATATATATATATATATATATATATATATATATATATATATATATATATATTCCAGTGAACTTATTCTTCACAGCAGCGGCTCCTTCGTATGTAAAGGTTGGCGTCCTTTGCAAGGGAAAATGATTATACATTCGCTTCCTCTTGCTTCCTCCACATCATACACTCCACCGGTATGGCTCAAGCCAGACACAGGTTCTCAGACATTCGGTGTGCTGTGCTGAAGACCAGATTATTCAGCCCTTGGCCCTCCGGGAGTCCGGGATACAGTGAGGTCTGGTAAATTCAAGGGTGTTGTGAGGGTTGAGTCACTTGTGTCTCATCTGATGTTCGATCTGATATTGGGTTAGGCTTCTTGAAGAGGTTGGTTTCTGCTTCTTAGAGTTCTGTATTGAGATCTTCAATATGTTTGGCCTCTGCTTCTTTGAGTTTTATATTGATTTCTTTAAGAGGTTGGTCTCTGCTTCCTAGAGTTCTATATTGAAATCTTCATGAGGTTTGGTCTCTGCTTCTTAGAGTTCTATATTGAGGTCTTCATGAGGTTTGGTCTCTGCTTCTTAGAGTTCTATATTGAGGTCTTCATGAGGTTTGGTCTCTGCTTCTTAGAGTTCTATATTGAGGTCTTCATGAGGTTTGGTCTCTGCTTCTTAGAGTTCTATATTGAGGTCTTCATGAGGTTTGGTCTCTGCTTCTTAGAGTTCTATATCAAGATCTTCAAAAGGTTTGGTCTCTGCTTCTTAGAGTTCTATATTGAGATCTTCAAGAGGTTTGGTCTCTGCTTCTTAGAGTTCTATATTGAGATCTTCAAGAGGCTGGTCTTTGCTTCTTAGAGTTCTACATTGAGATCTTCAAAAGGTTTGGTCTCTGCTTCTTAGAGTTCTGTATTGACATCTTCAATAGGTTTGGTCTCTGCTTCTTTGAGTTTTATATTGATTTCTTGAAGAGGTCGGTTTCTGCTTCTTAGAGTTCTGTATTGAGATCTTCAATAGGTTTGGTCTCTGCTTCTTTGAGTTTTATATTGAGGTCTTTAAGAGGTTGGCCTCTGCTTCTTAGAGTTCTATATTGAAATCTTCATGAGGTTTGGTCTCTGCTTCTTAGAGTTCTATATTGAGGTCTTCATGAGGTTTGGTCTCTGCTTCTTAGAGTTCTATATTGAAATCTTCAATAGGTTTGGCCTCTGCTTCTTTGAGTTTTATATTGATTTCTTTAAGAGGTTGGTCTCTGCTTCTTAGAGTTCTATATTGAGATCTTCAAAGGGTTTGGTCTCTGCGTCTTAGAGTTCTATATTGAGATCTTCATGAGGTTTGGTCCCTGCTTCTTAGAGTTCTATATTGAGATCTTCAATAGGTTTGGCCTCTGCTTCTTTGAGTTTTATATTGATTTCTTTAAGAGGTTGGTCTCTGCTTCTTAGAGTTCTATATTGAGATCTTCAAAAGGTTTGGTCTCTGCGTCTTAGAGTTCTATATTGAGATCTTCATGAGGTTTGGTCCCTGCTTCTTAGAGTTCTATATTGAGATCTTCATGAGGTTTGGTCTCTGCGTCTTAGAGTTCTATATTGAGATCTTCATGAGGTTTGGTCTCTGCGTCTTAGAGTTCTATATTGAGATCTTCATGAGGTTTGGTCTCTGCGTCTTAGAGTTCTATATTGAGATCTTCATGAGGTTTGGTCTCTGCGTCTTAGAGTTCTATATTGAGATCTTCATGAGGTTTGGTCTCTGCGTCTTAGAGTTCTATATTGAGATCTTCATGAGGTTTGGTCTCTGCGTCTTAGAGTTCTATATTGAGATCTTCATGAGGTTTGGTCTCTGCTTCTTAGAGTTCTATATTGAGGTCTTCATGAGGTTTGGTCTCTGCTTCTTAGAGTTCTATATTGAAATCTTCAATAGGTTTGGCCTCTGCTTCTTTGAGTTTTATATTGATTTCTTTAAGAGGTTGGTCTCTGCTTCTTAGGGTTCTATATTGAGATCTTCAAAAGGTTTGGTCTCTGCGTCTTAGAGTTCTATATTGAGATCTTCATGAGGTTTGGTCTCTGCTTCTTAGAGTTTTATATCGAAATCTTCAAGAGGCTGGTCTCTGCTTCTTAGAGTTCTATATTGAGATCTTAAAAAGGTTTGGTCTCTGCTTCTTAGAGTTCTATATTGAGATCTTCAAGAGGTTGGTCTCTGCTTCTTAGAGTTCTATATTGAGATCTTAAAAAGGTTTGGTCTCTGCTTCTTAGAGTTCTGTATTGAGATCTTCAAGAGGTTTGGTCTCTGCTTCTTTGAGTTTTATATTGAGATCTTTATAAGAGGTTGGTCTCTGCTTCTTAGAGTTCTATATTGAGGTCTTCAAGAGGTTGGTCTCTGCTTCTTTGAGAAGTTCTATATTGATTTCCAAAAGGGTTGGGAAATGCTTCAAACATTCTTTTAGAATCTTCTAATTTCCATAGATCGAGCTATATACACGTATACCTAAATACTGATCCTCTGTTCCCAGCTTTATGTGAGGGTAAACCATAGAGGATGAAAAGAAGTATGACTGAAGGGAAGATTAATACCATCAGGGAATGTAGATTAACAGAGAAGGAACAAGAACAGAGTTTCGGTACTCCGCATCGCTTTCCATCTTCATCATGCCAACTAACTCTTTGGGGCACGATGGAACGAACCTTGGGGCACGATGGAACGACCCGTGGGGCACGATGATACGACCCTTAGGGCACGATGGAACGACCAGTGGGGCACGACGGTACGATCCGTGGGGCACGATGGTACGACCCTTGGGGCACGATGCTACGACCGTGGGGCACGACGGTACGACCCCTTGGGGCACGATGGTACGACCCTTGGGGCACGATGGAACGACCCTTGGGGCACGATGGCACGACCCTTAGACAGGATGGTACGACCCTTAGGGCACGATGGTGCGACCCTTAAGCATGACGGTACTACCGTTGGGCATGGCAACGGTACGACCCTTGGGCACGACGGCGCGACCCTTGGGCACGACGGAGCGACCCTTGGGCACGACGGTGCGACCCTTGGGCACGACGTTGTGACCCTTGGGCACGACGGTGTGACCCTTGGGCACGACGATACGACCCTTGGAGAAGACGGTACGACCCTTAGTCACGACGATACGACCCTTGAGCACGGCGACGGTATGACCCTTGGGCACGACGGTATGACTTGAACACAAGGTGCAGTCGTGCTCAAGGGTCGTACCGTCGTGCCACAAGGATCGTACCGTCGTACCACAAGGGTCGTACCGTCGTACCACAAGGGTCGTACCGTCGTGCTACTGCGCAACATCTGGTGGTCCTTGCAACCTCTGTCTTTCTCATCCGTTTGGATCATGAATTTAGAGGAAAAAAAAAAAAAAACGAACTGGGGAAAATATTGGACCTTTATGTGTGAAAAATGATCGTTCATCTTTACATTGTCTCCAATTTGCATCAATTTATGGTAAAGATACGTCACTATCGTAAGCTCGTAAGATTTTATCTTAAGCTCACACCACGCTGGGGTAAGCTCATACAAGTCTGTCTTAACTTTACGCCACCTTCGTAACGTGACTTTTCTCCGTCGTAAGTGTTTAC
>NC_092292.1:12193995-12221495 GCF_036320965.1 Panulirus ornatus | reverse complement strand
GGCATCAGAACCGCGTCATCTGCAAACAGCAACTAATTCAATTCCTACATCCCTTACCCCCAACGCATTCCACAGACCTGCCCCTTGCTCTGAGACCCACGTATGTAACTCCCTGAGCACCAGATCTACAAACAGATTAAACAACCATAATGGCATCACACATCCCCGACTCTGACCCCAACTCTCTCTCTCTCTCTCTCTCTCTCTCTCTCTCTCTCTCTCTCTCTCTCTCTCTCTCTCTCTCTCTCTCTCTCTTTCTCCTCTAACCCTCACTTCATCTCTCTCTCTCCCTCCTCTAACCCTCACTTCATCTCTCTCTCTCTCCCTCCTCTAACCCTCACTTCATCTCTCTCTCTCTCCCTCCTCTAACCCTCACTACATCTCTCTCTCTCCCTCCTCTAACCCTCACTTCATCTCTCTCTCTCTCCCTCCTCTAACGCTCACTTCATCTCTCTCTCTCCCTCCTCTAACGCTCACTTCATCTCTCTCTCTCCCTCCTCTAACCCTCACTTCATCTCTCTCTCTCTCCCTCCTCTAACCCTCACTTCATCTCTCTCTCTCTCTCCCTCCTCTAACGCTCACTTCATCTCTCTCTCTCCCTCCTCTAACCCTCACTTCATCTCTCTCTCTCTCTCCCTCCTCTAACCCTCACTTCATCTCTCGCTCTCCCTCCTCTAACGCTCACTTCATCTCTCTCTCTCCCTCCTCTAACCCTCACTTCATCTCTCTCTCTCCCTCCTCTAACCCTCACTTCATCTCTCTCTCTCTCTCCCTCCTCTAACCCTCACTTCATCTCTCTCTCTCCCTCCTCTAACCCTCACTTCATCTCTCTCTCTCTCTCCCTCCTCTAACCCTCACTTCATCTCTCGCTCTCCCTCCTCTAACGCTCACTTCATCTCTCTCTCTCCCTCCTCTAACCCTCACTTCATCTCTCTCTCTCCCTCCTCTAACCCTCACTTCATCTCTCTCTCTCTCTCCCTCCTCTAACCCTCACTTCATCTCTCGCTCTCCCTCCTCTAACCCTCACTTCATCTTGTAAGGAAGTAGTCGGCAGAGGTGCACTTCCTCAATATCTTCTGATTCACAGTGCTTATGGGAAACCATATAAAGGCTTCGGTACGCAGTTCTTCTGTTTCCAATGGCAAGGAGCGACACTCACTCTTCAGATGGCCAAGTTTAAGGTCGCGTGTGTGTGTGTGTGTCTGTGTCTGTCTGTCATCCTCCAACAGGAACAGCTGACTTGAAACACAAATAAGAAGCAGATACAGAAAAAAAAAAAGGATAAAATATGTCTTCAATTCTTTCTCCTCCTCCTCCATACGCCATTTCCTGAAACGTCACCGTCATTTACTTTGTTACAAGAGGCCACAGCAGTGGTCCTCCCTTCCACGTATGAGCGTCTCTGGTCATGGCCCGCCGCATTTTGTACGCTGTATGACGACGACCCCGGGCTTCTTGAAACCATACACCGGATGCCTCTTGCGTATTGGCTTCGTTGACATAATGGGGAATGGGGTATCCACAGAGCAGTAGCTAATGAGGGCAATTTACCCTTTCGAGGACACACAGGAGTCTTGGTAGCAATAATGACTTACTCCCGGCCACCGCATGGGTTCGATGATTTGGACGGGAGACGTAAATATAACTTATACACACACGTACATACATATTATGAGTTATCGTTTTTCTGTTGTCGAAACGGACATGGGGCGGATGAAAGAGCCATGCTTGAGTAGTGGTCGTCTGGAATGAAAGGGTGGATGAAGAGGAATTGATTTTAGGTCCGCTGGTGTTTGTCGACCTTACTCTTAAAGCTGAGAAGAATATAGAAAGAAAGACGAATAAAGGAATGTATATATCTGCATATATATATATATATATATATATATATATATATATATATATATATATATATATATATATATATATATATATATTCCCGTGAGTCCACGGGAAAATGAAACACGATAAGTTCCCAAGTGCATTTTCGTGTCATAATCACATCATCAGGAGAGTACAAGAAAGAATTATAACAGTCAGTTGATGTACAGCGAAGAGACGTAGCTAGGACGCCATTTGGTATTACCGGACGTCACGAAGTTATACTGCAAGTGAAAAAAAAAGGGCACTTTCGACGAAAATGTATCGTTATCAGTGGACTTTCTCTTCCCCCTCAAAGGAGACCACCGTCCCCCGCTGGCGCGTGGAGCGCGACCCCGAATATGCAGAAACCCCATTAGAGGGATTCTGGAGTTCCGTAACTTACTACATACATCTGTGTGTGTGTGTGTGTGTGTGTGTGTGTGTGTGTGTGTGTGTGTGTATGAGGAAGGTGAGCCACCCTCGCCCACGACAGACCAACACCGTATTACGTCGTGTAGTGAACCATATCACAGGATGAACAGGAGGAACGTCTTCCACCTTTCCCTCTGTTAGTCACACTTGACCCCAAGTTGCCACATATATGTGGGAGCGGCATCGAGTGGTCGGGAGACCTGTGGCTTAAGATATGACCAAGCAACACGCTTGATAGCACCCACAGACAATCAAGATATAAGGAAATGATATCTGAACCACTGTGTATGGTTCCGCCAGGCAAACTTATTGTCAAATAAGCTTCAAATAAATCGACTTATTCCACTCGAACGTTGGAAAGGAAAAGGAAAAAAAAGAATGAAAAAAATGCTGGCTTAACCTACAGGTATATTCCTAATTAACCTGTTCTATCTTAGTATATTCCTATGGAGGATATATCCTTTACGGACAACAAGGTCTTCTGATTATGCTCGACAGTAGTCTGTTGTTCTGCGTATATGGATTAATGTCATGTCAACAATGCCAGTTTAAATGATCAATGAATGTACCTTTCATTGATCAATAGCCTAATATTAATCTGGACAACAATACCTCATTTGTTTCAAGATTTGAGTTCTTCCTTAATTTCTTAGTTTCATAAATTCCATATTTCTCTATGCCATGTTATAAATCCAAATCTTTTCCTCTCACTGCATTCCCATGTATGGACAGTCTTTATTACACTTTCTAATTTCCTCCGTTTCCCAAATCTCACTCCATTATTTCGGTCATTATCCTTTCTTCTTGTCCTACCACCCCGTCTCACCCTATCCTGCTCTTACAGACATCGTCCAGCAACCCAGCGCCGCCCTGCCTGTGTGACTCCATCAAAACCCTTCAGCAGCAGCAGCGTAACGCCGCGTGACAAACCTCCCAAACAAGCGTTTAGTTCAGCCGCGCCTTCGAGATCCTCAGTCAACCTCAAGCCGTGAAGAATTCCATCCTCCCCTCACACACACACACAGCGCCTCTGACAAAAGCCAGCCGACCCTTCGCCTCTGAATAAGGACCTTCCGTGCTGCTAAGCTACCGTGCGCTCTGTTTACCTTCCACGGATAAAAGGAAGACAGATTGCTTTTCTCCGAGCGTTGAGATCTCTGACCAAGGCGCTCGAGGGTCAATAACCCAGGAGAGAGGGAAGAGGGAGGAGGTGGTGGTGGGTCGTCGTTGTGGTCTGCTCGAGACGATGTGTGGTCGCCTTGGAACAATCAATGGTCACCCACCCGCACGGGTTAGGAGCCACGAGCCACGGCGATGACTGCGATTGACCACTGGGAGAGAGAAGAGGAGGAGAAAGAAATAAAGTGTCGTTCAGATTACGATTTGGTGGCTCGAGGTACTACGGCCACGGGCCGGGCGAAAGTGACCAGTGGATAGTGAAAGGGAGAGAAAAAAAATAATAATGCGGACGGGCGATCTAACAGAAGGGGGTCACGAGGCGGACGCTCGCCCGCTGACCACCACACACAAAAACGAGGACCAACGCAAGACTTACAAGATCGTGGACGGTCGGTGGTCACTGCCCTGCCCTTCACTCCCGCTCTCCTCTGAGATGTGGTCAGTAGGGTGTGGGCCGTGCACCTGGCAGGGTATATATACCACGATTACCTTCTGCTAACCCCTAAGCCGCCACACATGACAGGGATCAAGGAGGTGTCAACCATCAGTGCTGTTTGGTGTTTGTGTCTTCCAGTAGCTGGAAAATATGCTATGCAAGCATCAGTTATCTTTTGATCCAGAGGTTATGTGAGTCTACGAGGCATCAGTGTTGCATACGTGAAGCATACATACCAAATAGTGTATTCTATCTAAAGTAGATTTAAGAATATAAATCAAAAGAAAATGTGTATTCTGTCATCTGAAAATTCCAGAAAAGATATCAAACTAATTGGCAAATATTTTAGTTAAATGTGAGTCTCTGAAAAAATTGTGAGGAAAGTGAAATGCTTTCTTGGCCACAACAGCTCATCATGAGGTAAGTCCAACTCACTCATCACCTGTTATGAATTCCACTTTTCCTTCTCCTACAGGAAGATTACCACGAAGGACTTATTCCCCTATGTACCAAAATGATCTGACGTCAGAACCTAGTTACGTCTTCATCAAGGTACTGAGATCAGAAAGAAAAGTTAGCATCAATAGGTAGGTTCCAGCTGAACGTTGAGTGGTATCGGATACCTCTTGTCTGTGGTTGCGACGCGAGTGGATAAGTCACCTTCGACACTAGGCTCGTATCATCGCCAATAGACGAAGGAAGAGCACAGCCTTATAGAGGAACTTATTCCTCCAAAGGAGTCGATCCTTTTCCCTGCTTCCTGACGGCAAAACAACTTTAAAAGCTTCAGGAGCCTTAATAAAAGGGTTCCTGGGGTTGTATGATTAACCAATAACTAAAGTCGTATTAAAGAATTCCTTATCTGCCTATTTCTTAATTAGTTTATTGACGGTAAATGAAGAGGAGCTACCATACATTTCCCTGACTTCAAATTTCAACTTCAAAAATAGTAATAAACATAAACATAAATGATCATAACATATCCAAAAGACCAAAGGCGACCCTTATAAGAATCAAGTTACCAAAACAGTTAAGTTACCCTAAAGTTGCTGCATTACCCACGACACACTAACTTGTTACATATAAAGCTTACATACACACATGAACACGCGGCGCACGTGCTTATATGTATATATATATATATATATATATATATATATATATATATATATATATATATATATATATATATCAGAAAGCGGCAGTGACTGCGCAAGTTAAAGAACCTTGTATTTGATGATGCGTTACTAAGGAACCAACAGCAAAGCGTTTTCTACCCGTTTTCTACATCTGGACACCAAGTGATTGTTACAGAAGAGACTTATGAAAATCGAATAGCCCAAAAAGCTGCTTCACATAAGGACTAATGTTGGATAACAGGAATATTTTGGGGGCCTTTAAGAAGCACAAATATTATCATCTAGCAGTCAACAGGCAATAGATTGACCCAGACGAGGAGAGTAAGGGACACTGTACCAAGACAAGGAGACAAAGAGACACTGCTGCAAAACAAAGAGAAAAAAGGAACACTACTTCATGACAGCATGGGAAATGGACTCTCTTCCTAAACAACAGGTAAATGGAATCGCATCCAAAAGACAGAAAGAAGGGGATTCTATTCCGAGACAAAGATTTAGTGGGCATTAATCTATAAGTATCATAGCGACTAAATCATGTTTACGCAATAGAAATGTTTGAACGACACAGGAGATTGAGGAAGAAAAGCCCTCGAGACGATAGAAGGAAAGAATTATTTAGTGCAAGATGAGTGGAATAGCAATAGCCATGTTATTCTTCTTTTCCCTTAATAATGAAAAATAAATATTGTTTAGCTCGATAGATTTTTGGGCTACATAGGGGACTGAGGCTATAGAAATATATCAAAAGAAAAATTTATTGCAAAAAGAATGAAATAACTCCAGCTAGATGATTCTTATTTTTCCCAATAATTTTTTTTCCTAAGCTCGATAAATCTATGAGCCAAACAGGAGACTGAGGTAGAAAAGCCATCGAGGCTAAAGAACATATCAAAAGAATAACTTAGCGCAAGAACAATGAAATAACAACAGTCATGTGTTTCTTGTTTCTTCCTAACAATAAAAAAAAGACAAATCCTTGTTAAGCACAAAAAAAAAAAATGGGCCCTCCTTGCGGAGCGTCTTTGAGTAACTGATACACCACAAAAAGCAACTGACTTCAGACACGAGCCATCTCTCCCGCCTTCGGCTGCCTCAACCACACACACAAAAAAAAACAAGACGTCTCTACCCTGCCTCCTCTCCTCGACCGGTGGTCACTCCTGGTCAGTTTCTACCTCTGGAAACCCTACAAGAAGTGACTCCAGCACGAGCGGCCGACGCCCCTGGCACAATGGGCCACGCTTTGGACGGCAGGCCCTCAAGAAGCGGCCTTTGCGGCCCCAAAGTCGGGTGGTCAGCCCAAGCCAGAGGGGTAAACCCAGTGGTCGAATTGTGTTTCCCTTTGAGTCCGACAGTCCAATTAACAGTGGTATTAAAGCTTTTTATTTGTGGTGCTGCTGGTGCTGGGTGGCGGAGGGGCGGTGGTGTCTGGTTTCTGATAAATGGGGGTTTGTGGTCGGGCGTTGGACGCTGAAACACTGCAAGAAATGGTTGGTATTGTGTATCGTTTCTGGTGCCTCGTTGCGAGGGTATTGTTTACTGGGAATCAAATGGTTGTTATGTTTGTGAATAGCTGCACGCACACACACACACACACACACACACACACACACACACACACACACACACACACACACACACACACACACAAACACACATAAAGAAGTCCATACTGTCCCTGCTACTGAGTGTGGCGCAGAAGAAAGCCTGACACAGCAGAATGGTCGCCATAGAAGAGTTGGTGCCACCGTAGAGTGGGCGCCACAGCAGAGTGAGGACCACAGCAGAGAGGAGGGCGCCACAACAGGGAGGAGGGCGCCACAGCAAAGCTAGCTTCCTCATCAGGGTGTGGTGGGCGCTAATGTCACCAATATGTAGCGGAATTTACACAGTAAACAGCCGTGGTCATCCAGGCGGACATTCCCTTTGGCTGCTCTGAGTTATAGCGCTCGCCACCCTCCCGACAAAGGCCGCATAATCACCAGCTAAATGCAAGGAAAATACGACCACTATCAATGCGGACGAGTTGCATATGCAACAAGAGGCAAATTACACCACCAAGCTCCGACCCCTCTTTACTTTCCCTCCTAAATTCCTTTATTTTATCATGCGAGATGAAAATAAAGCGTCCTAACTACTTCCATTCGTTGTATATCAACTGACTTATGTTTCTTTTTTGTGTCTCTCCTGATGATGTGATTATTACACGAAAGGGCACTTGGGAACTTATCGTGTTTCATTTCCCCATCGACTCATGGTAATATATATATATATATATATATATATATATATATATATATATATATATATATATATATATATATATATATATGACTGCAGTCATGGGCTTGAAATATTCAAAGGAAGGCCAGATGAACCATACACAAATGCTGGGTTGCCATCTCTTGGTTATTGAAGATGGTTATAGTGGTTGTGGATCTAGGGTTTTCCTGTCTGTGAAGTTCTGGTTGAATGCAGTGCAGTTGTGGTGTCGGGCAGCAACCAGGGGACGCTGGATTTCAGTTGGCAGGCGTTGACGGAGGCGAGGATAGTGTAGTTCCACGTAGAAGATGTGATGAATTATCAGGGCAAGTGTGTCAAGCATCTATTGATAGGTGGTGAAAGAAGGGAGCAAGGATATTCTTGCCTTTAATTCACCAAAACCGTTTCTAGTAGTCTATGTTGCGTGGAGGGTGAGGAGAAAGACAAGGCAAGAGAGTTGCTCATGACTTTCGAACGGATGAAAGGCTGTGTAGTTGTCTGTCATGTCCAGATGCGGGGATCCGAGCGTCTTGAGTCTATGACGAATTTACAGACGATGACTGGAAGTTCTGATGATAATACTAATGTTGTCCTTTGAGCTTAGTCTCTCGTTCAAAACGACACCGAGAAGCTTGGATGGACTGAAGCTACCGTGAGCTGAAGGCTCAGGGAGACAGTAGTGAGTGGGATGTGAAAGTGTGGCTGGCGTGTGCATGAGTTTGGGCTCTGCATTGGTCGGTGATGACGAGGTTGGCAGTGGTCCAGTTTTGGAGGAGCTTAAGGGTGTTCTGGAGGGCCATATAGTCGGTCGAGATGTTGTCAACGCTGTTGGTAATTGTAGAGTCGTCGACCTACTTCCAGCGAGCAGGCAGGTGCAATATGTATATATATATATATATATATATATATATATATATATATATATATATATATATATATATATATATATATATATATACAGAATTACAGGAAAATGAAACACGTTTAAGTTCACAAGCGCACTTTCGTGTAAAAATCACATCGTCAGGGGAGATACAAGGATGCAATAGACGTGCAACAGTCAGCTGATATACAAGGAAGAGACGTAGCTAAGACGCCATTGGGAAACAAACGTTCACGGATATTTACCAATGGCGTCTTAGCCACGTCTCTTCCATGTGTATCACCTGACTATTCTACGTCTTCTATCTCATTCTTGTATCTTTCCCTGACGATTTGATCTTTACACGAAAGTGCGCTTGTGAACTTAACGTGTTTCATTTTCCTGCTATTCTGTATATATATATATATATATATATATATATATATATATATATATATATATATATATATATATATATATATATCCTGAGAGCTCCCACGGCGGCAGCGACGCAGCTTCCGTGACTGTGGCCACCCGTTGTCAGCTGTCGTGGTCCAAGTCGTGGCTTGGTGAGGCAGGAGGCGCCGAGGGGAGGGAGAAACCTGTTTATTTTGGACCTTTGGTAATGGCTGACAGCCTTCGTCGAAGGACTCGCCTATTTGGAGCCACGCCAGATATAATTGTTCTCTCCGGAGCTCGTGTCCTTGTTCTGTTTGCCGCGGCGAAATGTTCTCTTTGGCCAGACGATGCCTCCAGACTCGCTGGGAATAGGGAGGAAGGCTTCTTCCCCTCCCTCTCCCCCGCCAGCATTGTGTTGGCAGTTAGCTACTGCTGGCTCCCTGTGGGTGGGTGTATACGTAACACTTTCATGCATAAGGGGTGAGATATTATATCATTCTCATCATCATCGCGTCAGGTTACAAAAACATGACTGAATGTTGAGATACGGTACGTCAGCTGAGAATTTGAGTTTGCTTTAGTGGACACACAAACACACGAATACATAGATAGATAGATAGATAGATATAGATAGATAGATAACATAAGAGTAACTACAAACCATACGAAATAAAACAGAGCACATTCGTGGACTTCTTAGTAACCACAGACATTCCACAGACACTGAGCTCTTACACAACGAAATCAAAATACTTGCAATGTAGTCCCAACTCACCATACTTGGCACCTACTTCTATGCATCACAAGTGACCATTTCCAATCCGAGCTCCTTCCTAACCAACCACCAACATCCAGACAGGAAAACCTCACCCCTACCTCACTCCTCAGCCAATTGTATTCAAAGATACTCCTACCCCTAGCGAACACCACAGAGACAAAGACATTCATGACGAAACAACATGGCAAACACTAAACAGCCATACTCCAAATCCAATCTTGAACTCATTGCCATCAGGTATACATCAGCGTGAAACTACATCCCCCAGACATACATGAGTCACACTTTCTCATCTGCGCTATGGACATCATCCACGTCCTCAACATTACAAACACCGATCCATCATATCACAGGACCCGTATCGTCGCAATGATGACTGAGGGTGACTTTTCACTCACGGAGTAACCACGGGCAGGAGTCCTGTGAGGAATCGGGGGAGAAAAAGGCGCAAAAAAGGATGGATGAGAGACAGAAGGTCTAGCAGCGCAAGGCATTTCCCAAAGTTGTTTATGACGAGCATCTCTGTCGAGTTCCGCCAACGTAACTCATTAGTCTTGGGCAGAAGGGTGTCGGAGCAGCTACCTCGAGATGGCAAATGAAAGAAAGTTCTCTCTCTCTCTCTCTCTCTCTCTCTCTCTCTCTCTCTCTCTCTCTCTCTCTCTCTCTCTCTCCCCTTGGACCAGTGTGAGAAGACCCATCTGAGACGAGCCGACGACTCAGACGGCTCCTCCCTCCTGGCCGGGAGCAGCGCGTCCCGCCGCCACCACCACCACCACCACCACCTTCGCCCCGTCTCAGGTTATTTCTGAGAGAGAGGGAGAGAGAGGGAGAGGGAACGGCGGGGACCCGCCCTCCTTCCCTCCCTCCCTCCTTCCCCCCATTGCCACATCATCATCAGCTCGGAAAATTAATTGTTTGGATAATTGGAAATAAATGGGAAATACAGGACGGCTAATACTAGGCTCATAGGAGGGAATGACAGTGAGGGAGGAGGAGGATGGCTTTTCAGACACCCCCTGTTGCGAATACGTCCGTAGTCAGTTCTTGTTTACACTCAGTCATCATCTCCTCCTCCTCCTCCTCCTCCTCAAAGCTGTTGACAGATATATCGGTACAGTCTGAGGAACGTAGCGAGACGATGAAGGACTTTAAACAGAACACAAGCTACAGGAAATGTCCGCGTATGTCAAAGACGTTACATATATCATTTTCAGTACAGATACAACAGATACATTATGTATATATATATATATATATATATATATATATATATATATATATATATATATATATATATATATATATATATTCATATATATATATTCATATATATTCATATCTATATATATTCGCATGAGTCCACGGGGAAATGAAACTAGATAAATTCCCAAGCGCACTTTTGTGTAATAATAATAATAATAATAATAAGAAGAAGAAGAAGGAGAAGAATGATAATACTGATAATAATGATAACAATGATAGTAATAATAATAATAATAGTAATAATAATAATAATGATGATAATAATGATAATAATAATGATAATAATAATAATAATAATAATAATATAATAATAATAATAATGATAATCAGGGGAGATACAAGAAATATATATATGTATATATATATATATATATATATATATATATATATATATATATATATATATATATATATATATATATACATATACATATAATGCATAACCACACACACATCCACAGAACATGCTAACACCACCAACGACCCAGTGATCATTTCATGTAATGAGAGAAGCAGACGCGCTATATCTACAAACAGACCCGCCAAGCTACTGGCATATTCGAAGACCTATGAGGCATCGTGGGTTGCCGATGGACCAGCCATCACCACCCTCCCACCTCAACCAAACAGCCAGGAGGTCCTCTTAAACCAAACTGACTGGCAAGGATGGAGAACATAACGACCAAGCAATTAACAACCCTCACATCAATTAGGTCATCAGATGATCAAATAGACTAACTCTTCTATTGTAGTCTAATTCTTCTGGTTGGCAGGGCGCCTGCCTCTCCTCTCACCTTTGGAGCAATGGTTCGAATCTCACAATTGGAGATATTGGTATTTGCAGTATATTTCAGAGAAGGGGTTTCGTCGAAGTGCGCCTGCTTGTGGTAACAGCGAAGCTGAACCACAGTCTGTTGACAAAATGGACCTCACCTTCGTCAAGGAACTCCTCGCCTCACAAGGGTACAACCTTTCCTTGCTTCTGATTGTAGCAAAGTTGCGAAATTGCAGGACCTCTATAAAAGGGCCCTGAGGATAATCATAATGATAATGATAATAATGATAATAATAGTAATAATAATAATAATAATAATAATAATAATAATAATAATAATAATAATAATAATAATAATAATAATAAGAAGAAGAAGAAGAAGAAGAAGAAGAATGATAATACTAATAATAATGATAATAG
Organism: Panulirus ornatus; assembly: GCF_036320965.1. Lineage (NCBI taxonomy): Eukaryota > Metazoa > Arthropoda > Malacostraca > Decapoda > Palinuridae > Panulirus > Panulirus ornatus. The sequence goes on along the minus strand of NC_092292.1, from coordinate 12,209,687 downwards.
TAATAATGATAACAATGATAGTAACAATAATAATAATAGTAATAATAATAATGATAATAATGATAATAATAATAATAATAATAACAATAATAATAATAATAATAATGATAATGACAATAATGATAATAATAACGAGTGGGTAAAGCTCTAGAGAGATGGTCCACACAAGTCCATAAGCAGAATATCAAATAAAGGAAAATAGTATAGCACACACCAACATCTCGAGCTAGGCCTCAGATAGCTCTTATCCCTCAGCATCTACCGCTCATACATCCAGCAGGTGTCGAAACGGCAGCAAGAACATACAGGGACGTCCTGAAACAAAAAAAAATGCAACAATATTGCTCTATAACCTGCTTCCTCTTTCCCTTCTGTGGCGACATGACTTCAAGGCTGGACTGGTCATTGGCCAGAGTCTCACAATCAACAACATTTAACGCTGGGAAGTAAAGTAAACTATGCCTCTCAAGCTTTCTTCAGGATAAGATTAGATTTAGTGCATTTTACTGTGAAGGGAAGCGAACGGGAGTGGAAGAAAATGATGCTCCAATTGGCAGCTTGGTTTTGCACCTTGGTAACCCCCAGCACACAGTCGTTTGAGCTTTTAAATACACGATTTATTGCGTGCCTTTAAACATATTGATAAAGACTGAAATAACTAACATTTTCCTCTATTACATAATTAAGAAGGTACTTAGATAGATTTAGGGAGTCATAAAGTCCTAAGAACCGTTTAATTGGCCTAACTACCACCATGATAGTTCGTCGGGTGTTCGAACTCACTCAGAACAGAGCGGTTGGTGCTGAGGTGATAGAATGATTGAGGAAGGACGCGGACACCAACGGATTCACACTCCGTTTCCCCTGGCTGTCTTGTGGTGTGATACAGAACAGCTAAAAGCAAGTGAAAACTATAACGACTCTTCAACATACGTCCATCATATCATCTCACGAAAGACGGCAAACGAAGCATAAGATTGAAATAGTGAAAACAGATATGTAGATGTTGGAATGGAACACCAAAAAAAAAAAAAAAAAAAGAGAGTTGAAAGAGAAGGTACAGAAGAGGCACAAGTGCATTTAGATTCCATCAATTTATCGTAACACTGAATTCTTAATTGGTGCATCAGGTTTACAGACCAATCTTTGGTCATGTAAGTCTACATTTGCAAACGAAAAAAACATTATACAATAATGTACACACATACATCCACCGATACATGGTCGCTGTGACTGGTAAATCAAATGGGAATTTAGACCAATCAGATCTCGGTATTAGGATGTACGTGATCAATGTACATATCATTCAAGTTCTCTATGGCTTTCAGATATGGCCAACAATGACTACTTTACATCCATATACGAAGCCATGAATAACTTGGCTCCTAAGACATTTCCAAACCATTCTTCCTCCTTACCCTTGAGCTTACGTTCACTCAGAGCCAGAACATCCAGGTTCCTTTTCTTAAACATATTACCTATCCTCTCTTTTCATCTTGGTTATTTCCACACACACACACACACACACACACACACACATTCAGACACCCGAGCCTAAACCCTTGAGGCGGATGAGCACGCCCTGCTTGGCTCCTTCTTCAACATAGAAATTGAAATGCAAGAAGGGGAGGGTTTCCAGCCCCGTGCTTCCGCTCTCTTTAGTCGCCTTCTACGACAAGCAGGGAAGACGGATGTAGAATTCTCTCTCCCCTATCCCAGGGACATATAGATAGATAGATAGATAGATATGTGGATAGATAGATAGATGTTTTACAGGTATATCATGTCAGATAATCTTCACGACCAGCCTTCGAAACGACATAGAGGTCTATTGCTGTCAGCGTGCTACGGCATTCCTCTGTCTCATTGTTAGAGTCGAAGCTAATGGCCCAAATGTTGTATTTGTCGTATATCAACTGTTAGTATACACTGTCTTCATAGATTCCCTATTAGTGATGGGACGTGCAGGAAAGTCTAACTATAATAACTACAGTTGTGCATTCTTTTTTTTTTTTTTGTAATTTTCTAAAACTACTGCAAGGGTGGTTGTCGGTAAGCGACTTAACTACGTGTTCATAGGGAAGGAAATTGTTAGCCTATCTGCCATATTAACATCCTTACTCCTTATGGTTTATCATTATCATGATCATCACAACTACTGAGTGTTAAGTCATTGTCATCAAGTTTCGTTATATGCATAATTCCGTTACTGTTATTACGATTATCTGATGTTATCATTTAATCGATATCGTATGGAAGTAATTACTATTATATTGTTCATTATCGCTGATACTGTCTTGAAGAAATCGATTTCAACACGGCTCTTATTATCTATGATTATTGTGGGCCTTGTTATCATTAATGGTATCACTAGTTGCGTTATTTCATTATCATTGTTATCGCTGTCCTTATTCTATTCTTATCAGTACCTTATCGATATCATTATCATTATTATCATTGTTATCATTATTGTTATTATCATTATTATTATCATTATCATAATAAATATCATTATCATTATTACTATTGTCATCACAGATGATAATGATAATATAATTGTGATAATGATAATAATAATAATAATAATAATAACACTAATAATAATAATGATAACGATATTAAAATAAAAATAATAATAATAATAATAATAATAATAATAATAATAATAATAATAATAATAGTAATAAAATTATGATAATAATAATAATGATAATAATAATAATAATAATAATAATAATAATAATAATAATAATAATAATAATAGTAATAATAATAATAATAATAATAATAATAATAACAATAATAATATCAATTCTCACTGTCATTTTCATTACTTCTATCATTATTGTTTTTCTTATCACCATTATCATTGTAGTTATCATTACCATATGCAATTATCAATATCATTATCATTATCATTGTTTTTATTATCATTATCAGACAGTGGAGATTTTACCGAGAGATTAAGGCGAGTGTGCGATTACGAAGTGAGGAGTGTGAGTGGTTCTAGCTGAAGGCAGGTGTTCTTCAAGGATGTGTCATGTCTCTGTGGCTGTTTGATATTGTCCACTTGACGGTATGGTGAGGGAGGGTGATTGAGGGTCCTGGAGCAAGGAGATAGCCTGCATGTGCTGAGAGGGGAACGTGTGAGATGAATACGTTGCTGTTTGCTGATGATTTGGCTCTGGTAGGAGGCTGTAGGGAAAAGCTCCACAAAAAAGGTAGTGACAAGGCCTGGAAGTATGTGTAGATGAAGAAGTCTGAATGTAAATGTAAGTAAGGAGGTGCATTGCTGCAGGAAAGTGAAAAAGAACGAGTTGAGTGTATAGTAACATGAGGTGGACCCGATGGATCCACGTGGTCTTTGGCGCCTGGGAGTGGATGTGGCAACGAATGGAATCATAAGAGCAAGTGAGTCTTAGGGTGGAAAAGGGGGAAAGTAAGGTGCTCGAACATTGAGGAAACGTGTGAAGAGAAAGGTCACTGTCTGTCAAAGCCAGAGGTAGGTTATGTCTGAAGATACAGTACTCCCGACCATGTTTTATGGATATCATTCTTAAACCCTCAATGTAAAAGAAATGTAATGGTCAGATATGCTGAAAACTAATTCCCTGAGAATGATTTCTGGCATTTGGCTGGTCGATCGTATAAGAAAATGGCATATTTAGTGAAAAGTTTGTTAACTGGTGGAATCTGATCGAGATGGCTAACCAGGGTGTGCTGAAATTATTTGGACGTGAAGACGACACCCTAACCATGGGCGAGTTAAGCGTCAGATGTACTAGGATCAAGGGGAAGGAGGACACTAAGGAAAACATTGAAAGGAGACGGAATGAAGGAGTTTTTGGGTTATTGAATCACGAAGGGGGACAGAGGCGTGCGTTGGACTAAATGAGTTGGATCAACGTGGCTTAGGGGGGGCGACTTGTTGCCAATGGACTGAACTAGGGCATATATGAAGTGACAAGGTTAAAGCAACGAGGTGGCTGTGAACAGTAAGTAATCTCTGGTTTTGGTACATCAAACGTGTCGAGCTGAGATTTACTATGTGCGGAGGAAGCTATTGTTCGTGAATTCTTGACGTTGCTTCGCTAGCGCGGAAAAAACAAACAGGAATAAAGACATTATCATTATTATTATCATTATTATTATCATTATCACTATTATTATTATTATCATTATTATTATTATCATGATTATTATAATTATCATTATTATCATCATTATCACTATTATTATCATTATTATCATTATTATTATTATTATTATTATTATTATTATTATTATTATCATTATTACTATTACTATTATCATCATCATTATTATTATCATCATTGTCATTGTCATTATCATTATTATTATTATCATTGTCATTATCATCATCATCATCATCATCATCAATGTTATCTCGTCGTTTTCTATCACTGTCAAATTTATTATCATTAATACATCATCTTCAAACAACGCAGGGAAATATGGGCTCGGAAATCGCTATGAATCACAAATTCCTCTTCCTTCCGGAGGGGAAAGTGTGGCAGATTCATTCCAAATCTTGGCGGACGAAGACTGCACCCAAAGCGTCAGTGTCAGTCGGCGAAAGCACACCAGATGAGATGCAATGGACGCCTCACTACACCAGACGGGAGGTCCTGCAGGCCACAACACACTAGACAGGAGGTCCTGCAGGCTTCAACACACCAGACGGGAGGTCCTGCAGGCTTCAACACACCAGACGGGAGGTCATGCAGGCTACAACACACCAGACGGGAGGTCATGCAGGCTACAATACACCAGATGGGAGGTCCTGCAGGCACAACACACCAGACGGGAGGTCCTGAAGGCCACAACACACCAGACGGCAGGTCATACAGGCCACAACACACCAGACGGGAGGTCCTGCAGGCCTCAACTCATTCGGAGGGAGCTCCTACAGGCGGCAACACATACTATAGGCCTTATCGCTCCAGAAGGAGGCCCTGCAGGTCACAACACACTAGACAGAAGGTCCTGTAGGCCACTTCACACTAGACGGAAGGGCCTGCAGGCTTCAATAGACAGGAGGTCCTACTGGCCACAACACATTGGACGGGTGATCCTAAAGGCCACAACACATTGGACGGGTGATCCTACAGGCCACAACACATTGGACGAGTGATCCTACAGGCCACAACACATAAGACGGAAAGTCCTGTAACCCCCACGACCCAGACGGGGAGATCGCCCAAGTTCATCTCTGCTAAATCATAGCATTTCTTCTTTCTCTAACAGTTTTTTTTCCTTTCTCTTCTGCCTGTAAAATCCCCCGTATCTCCATTCACCTGTCCAATCCCGCATTTCTCACTGTCTATCTCTCCTCTACACGTTCGTGATCTATACCCCGATAAGCTCTTATCATGCCTATGCTTCTACGTTTTGACCCGCGTCTGGACATTCCTGGTCGCGCTTGATATTCAGAATTTGTGCAGTGTCTTCAAGACCACCTTCGCACAGTGTCTTCAAGACCCCATTGACGCCCTCTGTAGTGGGGACCTCTGTACCTATGTGGTCGGGTTGGACCCAGATGGTCTTCTGTGCTGGGGACGATACTAATGAAGTGATTCGGTTTATCAACAGTCCTCTCTCTCTCTCTCTCTCTCTCTCTCTCTCTCTCTCTCTCTCTCTCTCTCTCTCTCTCTCTCTCTCTCTCTCTCTCTCTCTCTCTCTCTCTCATTTGTGTACACGTGTGAATATTTGACTGTTCCGACTGTCAGTCTGTTTGTGTTTTCTTTTATTCACACGAACCGTCAGCCCACCCCATGCATACGTACGTGGCCATCGCACGAATATTCTACATTCCTGAAATGAATGGCTCGTCGGAGTTGGAGGGTGGCTGGCGGGAGTGTGTGTGGGGGAGGAGGGAGGTGTTGAACGCCCGGAAACCAGTTTGGTTACAGCTGGGCTGAGGTCGGCCTCCTCCTCATGTCTGGGCCCGGTACCCGTCACCACTACCACCACCACTACCACAACTACCACCACTACCACAACCCCTACCACAACCACCACCACAACCACAACCACCACACTCTTCAACCTACCACCGCCAACACTATCCCCATATACGACCACCACACTTCACAACCATCACCACATACACACACACTGCATCACAACCACCATACTCATCCACCACATACCACTCTCCAGCTACCACAACACCACTCCTCCACTCAACCACGTCACACCACACACCCTCATCACAACCACCATACTCAGCCACCACCACACACCAACACTACCACTCCCACATCCAACCACTACCACACACCACCACCGCCACACACCACCACACACACACACATCACCACCACATACCGCACACCACCGTCATCCGCCCCTAGTTAATCATCTGACCTCTGAAAGGAGGTCATCTTTAGGTGTCTTCAACGTGCATCTTATCATATCCTGTTTTCTAATCTTTTTATCCATGTTTTTAGTGATTTTCTTTCGCTTTGCTTCTACCTATCATATTCATAGATTTTCCCTTATTTCTTACTGTCAATTCAAAATTATAAAAAGAAATTTTCTGTTCATTTCATTACAATATTCCGTCTCTTACGTTTACAAGAAGATTACTTGTCTGATTTTTAATTTACCACTTTTTTATCTTGATAATTCATATCATTCTGTCTATTTTCACTCCTACCTTTCATAATACTTTTCATAACATATTCTAAATTTTTGCCTGTTTCTTTTTCTAATAGAGTACATAAAATGGACTGATATTAATAATAATGATAATAACAATAATAATGATAATAGTAATCACAATAATAATAATAATTGTTATAATAACAATAATAATAATAATGATGATCAAATTATATAATAATGTAATAATTATAATAATAATGATGATAATGATAATAATGATAATAATAATGATAATAATAATAATAATAATGATAATAACAATGATAATAATGATAATAATAATAATGATAACAATAACGATAATGATGATAATAATCATAATAATGATAATAATGATAATAATAATAATAATAATAATAATAATAATAATAATAATAACAATAATAATAATAATAATAATAATAATAATAATAATAATAATGATAATAATAACAATAATAATGATAATAATAATAATAATAATAATAATAATACTAATGATCATAATAATAATAATTATAATAATAGTAATAATAATAGTGATTAGAAGAAGAACTGTTATCATTATCGTTATCATCATAGCCCTTCAAAAACAACCTCTCAAAACACACGACGAAAGCAGCAGAAATGAAGGACAACGTTCACTTTACACTTATAAGTAAAAGTACCACCAACTCTCTGGTTCTGGCCTCACTTAACGCCACGTTCACACACGTGTTACGTTCACCTCCAGACGCATTTGCATACGCCATAACCTCGTTTGGCGTAAGCATCTGCGTGACGGAACCAAAGGGGAAGAAAGGTTTTAGAATCTGTCAAAGACTTTCTTCACCTCCCTCCACTACTGAGGTCTCCTTGTCCATTGCTGAGGGAGACTCAGTGGCTACGTGGGTATTTGATAATGATGGAGTCTATTTTCTTCGGAGTTCAGTTAAAGTCGAGTCTCCTCCAGTGTGTTGTGTGTGTGTGTGTGTGTATGTGTGTGTGTGTGTGTGTGTGTGTGTGTGTGTGTGTGTGTGTGTCTGGGCGCAACAGGGAACAAGGTTTTTTGATGTAGAATCACAGAGACACGTATAAAGTACTTCATCCAATATTATGAATATAAAACAGTGTATCTCATTACGGCTCTCACTCCGAGATCCCCTTTTTTTTTCGCTTCAAGCTAGGCCAGGCCAGGCCAGGCTAGGCCAGGCCAGGCCAGGCCAGGCAGCAGCAGCAGCAGAGGCTGTTCTTCCTCTCCCTCCCCACCAACATGTCCTCAAATCATTTCCTCCTGAAGAGGATTATGTTCACTGATCGAGAATTCCTTCTTTCTTTGGGGTTGGGTAGGAATGGGGAAAGAAGAAGAGGTTTGTGGGTTGGGATTGGGTTGGGTAGGGTAGGAGGAGGTAAAAGAAGAGGTTGTTGATTGGGGTTATGGTTCGGGTAGGATGGATAGGAGGGAAGAAGAAGAAGAAGAAGAGGAAGAAGAAGGAGGAGGAGAAGGAGGAGGAGGACTCGGCGAACCAAAGTGGCTTCATAGGAAACAATTGATGCTCTTCGAAAGCTTAGTTGATATTCATGGTGGGAATTAGACGTAACTCTTACTGATGTTGGTGGGATCGCGTGCACCTCGGCAGCCATAAATCAAAGGCAGTTGTCAGACACACAGGGAATAGTATAGCAGCTCTGTCTCCCTCCTTCCCTCCTCCTCCTCCTCTCACCAGAAACTAGAAATTATTGTCAGAAATTCGCCCTGAATCGTAATGCTTTTGAAATTGTGAATATCAAAGCCCTTCAGCTTTCTTTGTGTTGGGGGGGTATGGGGGAAGAAGAATGAAGCGATACCTGAATTCTGTATTACATATCTGTATTACATATATATATATATATATATATATATATATATATATATATATATATATATTTTTTTTTTTTTTTTTTTTTTATACTTTGTCGCTGTCTCCCGCGTTTGCGAGGTAGCGCAAGGAAACAGACGAAAGAAATGGCCCCCCCCCCCCCCCCATACACATGTACATACACACGTCCACACACGCAAATATACATACCTACACAGCTTTCCATGGTTTACCCCAGACGCTTCACATGCCTATATATATATTTGGGGTATTGAGTTATAGGATTGCGGGAAGAAGAAGGCGATACCTGATCTCTGTATGATATATCCGTATTACATGTCTATTTTGGTTATAGAGATATAGATTGTAAAGATATCTTTTGAGTTGTGGTGTATTCATGGCTCAGAGAAGAATTATATGGAAGGCATCTGTATAATAGTGTGATATCTTTCCCTTTTTCTGTGTAGGTGATCGCTATGTCAAAGTCTTACATCAAAACTTTTTACATCTCTTTGGTCTATCCTCCTCTGATTCTTGGAGTTTCCATTTTTCCCAAAGAGAAACTAGAAATCAGCGAAGAAATTGAGAGAAAAATGAGTAAAAATCTTTACCTAAATAATCGACAATCAAGGTTAATGTATGAATATCGACACCCAAGGTTAATGTATGAATATCGACAATCAAGGTTAATGTATGAATATCGACAAAGTTAATGTATGAATATCGACAACCAAGTTTAATGTATGAATATTGACAAAGTTAATGCTTGAATTTAGACAATCAAGGTTAATGTATGAATATCACCGAAGTTGATGTATGAATATCGCCAATCAAGGTTAATGTATGATTATCGACAAAGTTAATATATGAATATGTAATCTTCTTTCACACTACTTCTTCATTTTGGATAATCATAGATATTCAATATCACTGATAATCGAGTCTTCAGTGCTACATTCCTCAATCCATACGATATATATATCTTTTTTAAAGAAAAAAAATGATGGAGGTTGGCTAAGATCCTGTACAGGATTGATACTAAACTCCAGGTATGTTGGTCCAAGAAAGCCTTGATACCAAGAACATGCTGACGAAGGAACTACCTGTAAGTAACATTACAGAATAACCTGGCATTATTTCCCAGTGTTCTTAGCTGTTTGTTTGTGTACGTCTCATCCCAAATTTAGGTGTGTGTGTGTGGTGGGGTTTTGAATGATGAAAACCAGTAGTTCTAGGGTTAGATACTGTATTTCGATTTGAGAGATCTGCTGGGGCTAGTGAGCTGTGAGGCCAAGGCGATGGTCGTGTGCAAGACTTTTGAGGTATTTTTGTGAGGGGCGAGTGAGGGATGAGGTGTTGACGTGGGGGCGGCGAGGGGGCGCCCCCCACCACCCGTCTCCCGCCTGTCTTGTCGAATACCTTGAACATGTCACCTCGGCTTGTGTACGGCGACGGGGCGTGCCTTTTGCGACTCCCTCACCTCGGCCTGACCAACGAGATGGTGGGAAGCCCAAAGTAAACAGGCGCGTCAGAGTTTGTCGCTTGTCAATAATATTTCCTTTTGGATGCCTGGCTCTTGTGATGCTATGATAAAACGCAACATTGAGTGACGGGTTGGTAGTAAGGGGAGGAGCCTCCCCTGCGGCGGCCGCTGGTTGGCGCGTCCCGCGGGAGGCGGAGCGTAGAGGTGGTGGGTGGAGCGCCCTCCCGCCCCGTTCCCTCACGCCTTAAAAACAGGGCTGCCAACCCTCCTATCACCCTCATGTCCATACATTTATATTTAATTATTTACAATTCCAAAAGGCTTTACGGACATCGGATATTTCTCAGGGCGTACATCCCCGCCGGATGTATGCAGCGACCGAGGGGCGTCGCCCAAGAGGGAGGAGGCGAGTCGAAACGCAGCGACCGTCTTATGTTGACAACCTTGCAATGCCCCTGCACACATCCTTCTTTTTTTTTTTTAGCGCCCAATTTTGCTCTATCCAAACAAACGCCGTCACTCTGTGTGGAAAAGCATCTTGGGGTTAGACAAGCAGTGTCGCCGCACGAGAGGGGACTCGAAATAAAGCTTAATTACCCCCCCAGCAGTGTGGGGCCACCGAGGACCCGGGCTCGGCGCCCTACGTCTCGCCCCCCGGGCCGTAGGCAAACACCACCAGAATTTTCTTGAAACTTACCAAATATTTGGACTCATTCTCTTTAATTCCAGTGGAAATTGAATGTCCTTCATTGGCTCAGCAAGTTAGAAAATGAAGAGGGACGCGCGCGAGAGAGGTGTAGTGGTATGGACATGGTTGTGGCACACAGTGATTGGTGCGTTTCAGCAAATAGTCAGTGGTGGCAGCCAGGCCTGCTCCTTGTGTACATACCGCCGCCGCCGCCGCCCGCCCGCCCGCCCGCCCGCCGCCCGCCGCTCCTGCCGCCGCCACCCTCATCCACCCATCTACCCCCGGGCGATGTGGCTCGCCAGATACCCCCTGGTCGTATTTCACACCTTGTCTCCTGTGCAGGGTCAACACTGCCGACGTGTAGGTACCTGATGGTGACAATGTGGCACGGTGTCTTGCAGACCAAATAGATCAGCAGGTAATGTAGTTTAGGTCGTGATAGAGCAGAGGCTATTGTAGGTTGGGGGGGTGGGTAGGGGGGACGTGATAGAAGAGAGACTATTGTGGAGGTACGTGATAGAGGAGGATATTGTGGGGGACGTGACAGAGGCTATTGTGCGGGGGTGGAAGTGATAGAGTAGATGCTAGCGTGATAGATATGATAGAGTCTATTTAGGGGGGAATAGAACACTTAATAGACCAGAGAATTCTATAACACACAGTCTATCGGAGACTATTGTGGTGACTATTACCGATGCTGTTGTAGTGGACATGATCGAAGTTATTGTAGTGGTTATAATAAAGTAATGTAGTGGTTTAGGGATCCAGAAACCATAGCATTAGTCATTATAGACCAGAGGCTACTATGGTGGTCATAATAGATCACAGACTATTGTTGTGAATATCACTTGTGCTGCTGTAGCAGTCATGATAGATCTGAGGCTATGATAATATGGTCATTATAAACGAAGGGTAATCTTGGTGGTCGGGATAGATTACAGGCTATTATAGCAGTCAATATGAACAAAATATTAATGTATCAGTCACTACCAACGAGATATTACTGTAGTGACCATAGATGCATAGGGTAATGTACTTGGTTATTATAACCTGAGGGTACTTAGTGGTCAATAATCAGAGGCTGAAACAGTGGTTATGATAGACTGGGGGGGGGGGATACTGTCGTGGGAGGTCATTGTAATGGTCACCACAAGCCTCTGTAAGGGGTTTAGCTGACCAGAGGTTTCTGTAGTGGTTATCATATCCTGGAGGTTATCTGTATGGTCATGAGTAACACGGGCCACTGTGCTGGTCATAAATAAACAGATACTACACCACTGGTCATTATATACCGCTTGCTTTTGGTGTAGGAAATTCGAACGGATGTTGCTCTGGTCCTGTGTATAGAGAAAGACTTCTGTAATGGTCATAACTGTGTACCTAAACTTATCAAATGTATTGATCCGCACAGACTATAAAGACCAGAGACTGCTATAGTCCTCATTATTGACCAGACACTAATGCAGTGGTCATCACACTACCAAAGACTACTACTCTAGTGGTCGTTAAATGCCATTGGTTAATACCCAGCAGGGAGTGATTGTATTGATCGATAGGGACTAGAAGTCAAGCTATCTATCACTAAAAACCAGAAGTTATTGCAGTGTTCATTACAGACCACAGTTCTTCTTTTATTGGTCATTATGGACCATAGGTTCACCATAATGTTCTTAAGAGACCAGAGATCAATGAGGTTGTCATTCGAGACCCAATTTGGGTCTATATTGACCAGAGTTACTGTAGTATCCATTACAGACCACTGGCTCTTGTAGAGGTCATTGTAGGCAAAAGGGAATTCAACTGGTTATTTCTTATAAACCAGAGGCTACCTCAGTGATGCTGAGGGACTATAGCAATCATTGTAGAATACTGGAGAGCGTAAGGGGCTTGATAGACCACAAGGAACATTAGACAGGCACGTAATACATGATGAGCTACGGTAGGAAAAGGTGTAGACCAGAAGTTATTATTGGGGAGGTGGTGAAGCATATGATATCGTTAGGGGCATGATAGACTAGAAGTATCGGAAGAGGGAGGAGGGAGGATTTGATAGACCAGTAGGTACTACGGTGGATATAATAGACGAGAAAATACTACCTGACCTCTCCATAGACCAACAGGTATTGTATGGGACGTAATAGACTGAAAGGTATTGTAGGGGGGCTTGACAGACCTAAAGGTATGGGACGGGAACGTAGCAGGCTAGAGTGTAATGTATGGGACTTGATAGATCGAAGAGTATAGAAGGAATATGACTATCTCTTAGGGACTTAGAAGGACGTGATTGACTTTGAGGTGAATGTTGGAAGTGAACTACCGTGAGGAGTGAGAGAGAGAGAGAGAGATCTAGGATGGGCAAGGTTCTTGTAGGTGATGAGGTCTCCTCTTGGCCCCTGAACCCTTCACTATGTTTAACTTTGTCATGAAGGTATAGATAATGGAGGAGGCAATGGGTCCCTGGTCGTGATCAGGGGTGAGTGAGGAGGCAATGGGTTTCTGGAGGTGGCAATGGGTCTCTGATAGTAACCAGGGGTGAGGAAAATGGCTAGGTTCCTGGCCTTGACCAGGAGTGAGGGAAGAGGCAATGGGTCCCTGGTCTCGACCAGGGGTGAGTGAGGAGATAGTGGGTCCTGACCATAGGTAGGGGAGGAGGCAATGGGTCTCTCGTCCTAATCAAGGTATGAGGAACGAGGCAAGGGAGGGAGCTCTGGTCCTGACCGTGGATGGGTTGAGGAGGAGGCAAATTAGCCTCCAACCCTGACTTTATGTGATAGACAACACGACTAACTATATACTCAGTACAGTGCCACTTGTTGCGATGCGACATACACTTAACGACACAGGACTCACAAAGTCTCATCTTAATCCTGTGACTTCAAGACGAAAAGAAATATTCCTAACTCTCAATTCTTGTCGAAATCTCATCTATATGTGACAAAGATCTATTGTAGAGTACAAAATGACCAATATATCGAATGGAAAACTATATTTGACCGTGTCGCAACAGTTTATTTCTGAGATAGAGAGGTAACAAGATGGAGTAACGAGATGGTGTTATTTTTGTCTGTGGTACAGGTACTACTGGCTCACTAGGACGATGAGTGAGACCTCTGTGAGGGGAAGGCTGCAGACGAGTGCCATAACACTCGTCCAGACTGAAGCTTTATGTGACACGAACACATTTTCGTCTGTGAAAAATATCAGTGACAAAATATGAAGTTATTACTCGAAGAAAAGTTTTTGCGAGTTTTCACTTTCGAAGTACGACGCCAGGTTTGTTTACTTTACAGATAAGTGGCGTTACCGGACTCCTCCTGCGCGTGGTATAACCGCGAGTTTTAAGAAATAAAAATCACCTTTGGCTAGGTTGCAACAAATTATCAAAGGAGGTAAAGTCGTACAATCCCTTCGAAAAACTTATCACTCTGCAGGAGCTCATCATTTCCCTGCTGCAGGACCTAGCGCAGCCTGGAAGCTGCTGGAGCCCCATAGAAAAAAAACAAAAGAGGTCCCAGGGTTATATCATTGATCAAAACATAAGACCACCTTTACTAGAAGCACTGAAAGACCTTAACCAAACTAAAAATGTATCAATTATTGTCTACCTCGAAAAATCATTGCTACCAAGAAGACTCGAAGCCTAGCTGCATTTATCAATACTTCAAATAACATCAAATCAATTCCAGATTGCAGCCAATTGATCTTACAAAGCAGAAAATAAGGAATGAAAAAAAAAAGAATCTTTATAAGCGGATCTTTCCCTTGTCATCTAGACGAGAAAATACCGCTATCTTCCTCAAGTAGCAAGATATCACCAACCAACGTGGTCAAATTAAGATAACAAGGAATGACTAATTGATATAGCCTAATAGGCGAGGTGCCATTAATCTACATCCCTAAATCAGCATGATGTGACTGATTTACATAACGTAATTAGCAAGATATGACTAATTTCAATAGCTTTATCTGATCATGGTAATTGATCTATCCTTCCTCTACATGATGGCTTTATCTGATCGTGCTAATCGATCTATCCTTCTTCCTCGACATGATAGCTTTATCTGATCATGGTAATCGATCTATCCTTCTTCCTCGACATGATGGCTTTATCTGATCATGGTAATCGATCTATCCTTCTTCAACATGATGGCTTTATCTGATCATGGTAATCGATCTATCCTTCTTCCTCGACATGATAGCTTTATCTGATCATGGTAATCGATCTAGCCTTCTTCCTCGACATGATGGCTTTATCTGATGATGCTAATCGATCTAGCCTTCCTCGACATGATGGCTTTATCTGATCACGCTAATCGATCTATCCTTCTTCAACATGATGGCTTTATCTGATCATGTTAATCGATCTATCATCCTTCCTCGACATGATGGCTTTATCTGATCATGCTAATTGATCTATCCTACCTCGACATGATATCATTCGTCTATACCAACAGTAATGCATAAAGTGGTATGTCACTGGACTGGCACTACGTTGATATCTTCATCCCTCGATCGGAAAACGTTTACAACATATTTTAATTACAAGTTCCCAATTCCTCCAAATGATAGCGGACTTGTATAGCCAGTAACACATGCCACGCTAAACACTCGGTAACTTCCAGCAAAGGAACGCAATATACTGTAGAGCGGAGGAGGGAGAGGAGGAAGATATTTACGAATAATGTGGTGTATACTCCGTCGATTTGGCAGTGACGCAAAACAGCTGTAGTTATCTAAGGGAAAAAAAAAATCAGTATTCATCCTGTGAGTTTCTTCAGGATGTTTTTATGAAAGCCTCGCTTCGGTGTTGCTAACGTTGATGTATGGGTGAGAGAGAGAGAGAGAGAGAGAGAGAGAGAGAGAGAGAGAGAGAGAGAGAGAGAGAGAGAGAGAGAGAGAGAGAGAGAGAGAGAGAGACAGACAGACAGACAGACAGACAGACAGACAGACAGACAGAAGACAAGAGTTGAGAGCGCAGAAGAGAGTGTGTTGAAATAGTTTGGTCATATAGGGA
>NC_092292.1:12176495-12186495 GCF_036320965.1 Panulirus ornatus | reverse complement strand
TGACAGGGAATGGATGTAGAAGGATGCGATCTTTGTCTGTTCCTGGCGCTACCTCACTAACGCTGGAAACGGCAATCAAGTATAAAAAGAAATAGAGAAAAAGTACATTGTTCATTATCACAGCTTTATCTGCTTTGGTATAGCCCCTTAACTAGACGTAGCCCCCATATACCACTTTGATCCAGTTCATTCTATCCAACGGACTCCTCTCGTCCTCCTGAGTGCTCAGGTCCCGATACCCCAGAGCCTCTTTCGCCCCTATCATTCTTTACTCCTTTCCTTCTCAGCCTCTACCCTCCTCTTCCTTACTCCACTCCTAATAGAAATATTGTACACGTCAGTCTATCTTCACTCATCCTCTCCATATACTCGAACCATCTCAACAAGCCCTTGTTGGCCCTCTCAGTCAGACGTAACGTACTGCCGCACAATTCTCTGACACGATCAGTTCCTTTCAAACCACATGATGTCCTTAGGCATTTCAATTCCAGCTAATCCAACCTATTCATTCCCTTTGCATTCATAGGCCTAAGACTCACATCCATGTGCACTGTTGGAACCTTTATACCTCTAAACATAACCATCTTTGCTCTTACTCATATTGATTTTGCCTTCCAAAAGCTCCTCATTGCTCTCAGGACCTTAGCCTCTCCCTTCCACGTTATGATTCACATTAGCCCCCATTGTTCTATTTGCTGCCCCGTCCACTCCCAGGAATCTAAACCACTCCAATGCTGCAGGTCCTCCCACTTTAGATTTAGTCTCTAACCATCCTGTCTCGCCCCCCTACTGCTGCACCTCATCACCTCAATTTTGTTAACATTAATTCTCATCTTCCACTTTTTCCACACTCTTCCGAAGCCAGACACCAGTTTATGGGGTTTTTCTGTCCAGTCTGCCACCAGACTCGCATTATCTGCAAACAATGCCTGACTCACCTCCTCAATCTCCCATCAACCGTTGTACACTCGCCCCTCGCTTCAAGACCTTTCCATTTACCTCCCTCACCACTCCTTCATGATAATGTAATACACCCTTGAGGCAAACCCACCTGCATTTGGAGCTACTCGTACTCTTCCCTTCCTACTTGCACGAACGCTTTACTCTCCCCGTAAAAATCTCACACACCTTAGACTAATTGCGCCTTCCACAAGAAATCTCTGCCAACCCTATCATACGGTTTTCCATATCCGTAAATGCTACATACTCATCCCTCTCTTTCATCAAGTAAACACCTAGTTCATACATCCTTTACCATTCCTGACGCCACATTTCTCCTACCAAACCAGGTGCTTTATGATGCCATCACCCGTTAAGTCACAACTTTCCCATATACCTTTAGTTCGAACATTCGCTTTTTTCTCTTTGTCCTTATACAAAGACAATATGCGTAAATTGGACCATATAAACGATGAATAGCCTGAGCAGCTAATCATCAGCAATGTCACCCCTTTTCTGAATAAGCTTAACTGCAATCCATCCACTCCTGTCGTTTTGCCACACTTCATCTTTCGCAAGGCTTTCACGACCTCCTTTCTTTTCACCATAGCATCCACCATGACTTGCCATACACATGATGTTCTGCCTCCCCGTCATCAACCGCACTCAGTAGTTTTCCAAAATACGTATCATTATACATACATATCATAATGCAACCCCTGAAGCCTTCTCACAAACGGGTGCTTAGGCTATAACCCCAAAACCTCCAAACCAGAAGCTCCTGTGTTGCACTCAGTAGCGGAGACAGGATGCATTCCACTGCATCAAGAGTTCTTTGACAAGAGTGTTCTCTTTTTCGTCAACGAACG
Organism: Panulirus ornatus; assembly: GCF_036320965.1. Lineage (NCBI taxonomy): Eukaryota > Metazoa > Arthropoda > Malacostraca > Decapoda > Palinuridae > Panulirus > Panulirus ornatus. The sequence continues at coordinate 12,184,687 of NC_092292.1, read as the reverse complement.
GTGAAGCAGCATTGCTGAATGTGACTCTACTGCACCCGCGGTGTGACCTTAGTCAGCCTGCGTCTGGCAACGCCTAATTACGGGATAGGGAAGAAACGAAACATCCTACGAATTCCCTGCACGTCGTAGAGGGCGACTGAAAGGGGCTGCAGCGAGGGGGCTGGAAACCTTACCCTTCTTGCATTTCAATGCCAGGACATATGAAGCGGTCAAGGGAAACCACGGAGAGGTCTGTGGGAGCGTGGTTGTGGAATGGGGATGAATGTTTCCGGCTATTACATATGATAGCTCGAGAGTGGATGTGAACATATGAGACCTTTCTTCGTCTGTTCCTGGCGCTACTTCGCAAACGCAGGAAACGTCAAACAAGTACAAAAGAAAGAAAAAAATATATCAACATCTAATATCATTATCATTATCATCGTTATTATTATCATTGTTATTGTTATTATTGTTATTAGCAGTAGTAGTGGTAGTTATGATATATATATATATATATATATATATATATATATATATATATATATATATATATATATATATATATATATTTTTTTTTTTTTTTTTTGCTTTGTCGCTGTCTCCCGCGTTTGCGAGGTAGCGCAAGGAAACAGACGAAAGAGATGGCCCAACCCACCCCCATACACATGTATATACATACGTCCACACACGCAAATATACATACCTACACAGCTTTCCATGGTTTACCCGAGACGCTTCACATGCCCTGATTCAATCCACTGACAGCACGTCAACCCCGGTATACCATATCGCTCCAATTCACTCTATTCCTTGCCCTCCTTTCACCCTCCTGCATGTTCAGGCCCCGATCACACAAAATCTTTTTCACTCCATCTTTCCACCTCCAATTTGGTCTCCCTCTTCTCCTCGTTCCCTCCACCTCCGACACATATATCCTCTTGGTCAATCTTTCCTCACTCATTCTTTCCATGTGCCCAAACCATTTCAAAACACCCTCTTCTGCTCTCTCAACCACGCTCTTTTTATTTCCACACATCTCTCTTACCCTTACGTTACTTACTCGATCAAACCACCTCACACCACACATTGTCCTCAAACATCTCATTTCCAGCACATCCATCCTCCTGCGCACAACTCTATCCATAGCCCACGACTCGCAACCATACAACATTGTTGGAACCACTATTCCTTCAAACATACCCATTTTTGCTTTCCGATATAATGTTCTCGACTTCCACACATTCTTCAAGGCTCCCAGAATTTTCGCCCCCTCCCCCACCCTATGATCCACTTCCGCTTCCATGGTTCCATCCGCTGCCAGATCCACTCCCAGATATCTAAAACACTTCACTTCCTCCAGTTTTTCTCCATTCAAACTCACCTCCCAATTGACTTGACCCTCAACCCTACTGTACCTAATAACCTTGCTCTTATTCACATTTACTCTTAACTTTCTTCTTTCACACACATTTACATGCCTTACTCCGTCAAATGCAAGGCATGTAAATAATTCATGTAGGCCAGACAGGTAAAAGTGTAACAGAGAGGTGTTATTGGCACCGTCATGCAGTACGCAGGGATGACCACAAAAATGCGATCGCTAAACATTTTCATGAAAATGATCACCCAATAGATCTTGAAAATCCCGTTAATTCATACCCCTCTGCTGATTATGCCACACGTAACGTCATTGAATCTGTCTTAATTGCCAATACTAAGAATTTAATTTGTCCCCAGGTAATTCTAAAGCCCATCCTAGTATTAACCAAATCATTATGAGAGAATTGACAAAACACGAAGACAAAGATAAGTTGTTCAAGACACACCCTGCTATCCAGGTCAGCCCCCGCCACATGACCTCCCTTAATCACTCTCCCTTACAGTGGTTACGACCAGACAGAGCGGACAGTGGTTGGTCTATAAAGAATGGTATTGGACGGTGGGACTCAAGTGTGATGTTGGGACTTAAATAACTTTGTTAAGTAGTGGCACCTGATGAGGTGGATTGTCTCAAGAAACATGTCGTGCCACATGTATAGGAAAATTACGTGTTAAATCAAATTGTGTAAACTCAAACTGAAGTGCGATTTCACATTCATCCTATCATCACGGACAAGATGAATAGCTGGGTTGACTGTGGACCGACTGACGCTTCTAGGAATCGAGCCTATGCGTTCGACTCTAGTTGGGCCATGAATGTGTGTGTGTGTGGTGTGTGTGTGTGTGTTAAAAAGTCGAGAGAGAATATTTACCATAGCAGAAATAAAGACATCTCACGTTCACTCACAACTTCCTACACAGTGGGCCTCTAGCTATTCTCTTCCGAGATGCGATCGTGTGGGAGCCATGTGGCACCAAGGGAGACAACGGGTGCGAATCTCTCCACAGGGAGGCACGGCCACTGGCCTCCTGCAACGGCGCTCTCCGGAGCGCAAGAGGAGGCACTTATACCCTAACCTCTTGCCTCGTCTCCCCCTCTCCCAGTCAGTCTTCTTGGATGGCAATCATATCAGTGATGGAATGGTGTGTGTGTGTGGTTATCAAACTCACACTGTGAGAACTCTATGTAATACCTCGAAAATCATGGAGAGATTTCTGGTTAACGGGGACGACACTATGAAGACGATCATCGACCACTTCAGCAATCGACGCTTGGCATGAAAGTAGAATGACTTAATGATAAAGGTATCAGCCTCCCCCCCCCCTCTTTGTTGGTATAATGGCCTAACAGTTTAAATCCAGCTCTTAAATGTCCAGTCAACATTCACACCATTTATCCCCCCCAAGGGATCGTAACGTCTGTCCTGCTCAAAACAAAACTGATGCAGCACTGACTTTTGTGGGTGAGACAGCTCAACGCAACGGTTGAGCTTTGACACGAAGAGTTTGCCTTGCCTTAAGATACTGTGGAACACAAGGGAAATCCAATAGCAACAATTTACTTGAATCCTTTCGAGGTTGTTTGTCATAGAGGAGGAGGAGGAGGATTGAAACCCATAGATCAGAGTAATAGGGTGAGACAGACAAGAGTTTTCAAAGAGGATTCGTAGAATATTATAGAAACGACCACTTTCATCTCTACACACAACAACAATGCATTGAAAGACGCGGGCAGAGAGAGAGAGAGAGAGAGAGAGAGAGAGAGAGAGAGAGAGAGAGAGAGACAGCCCCACACAGAGCCGCCCCCCCTAGACCAGTGTGTTAACCTGGGAGAAGAGGCTTTCCCACGTCCCACCCCGACCTCACACAAGCAAGAGGTAACAGCGGCTATAATCAGCCGCTGAGCGAGGCATGCAAATCTCTTTACCACCGCATAATTCTGCCTCACTATGTAAATATCGCCGGAGTGGAAACTCAGCATTAAATCTGCAGACCTTTTCCTCACAGGTCTCGCCTTCAAGAGCCCTCCTCTTTCTTTTCTTCTTGAGGCTTTCCAACTCTCTTCCTTTTAGCTAGACGACACCCGAGGTCTTGGGCATGGGGGGAAATAATCATCCACAGGTATATTTTACGGTAGGATTTTTCTGAGGGGGTTTAATTTTTCTTGATCATGATAGCTTTTGTGTGTGTGTGTGTGTGTGTGTGTTGGTAGAAATATGATCTTAGAGACGCCATACGGCATGACGTCACAGTGACCAAGACTGAACTCAGTGTTCAAGGTGGGGAACTCATCGCTGAATTGTAAAGTGAATCCCTTTTTCCAGGTTTAGATTCGAATACCATTTCTACCAAACGAGAGAATCTTAATCGTCTTTCTCACTGCTTCCCTGTATTTTTAACTCATTCTCAGGTCATAAGAGGTTATCATACCGAAGCCCTTTTCCTCCCCCTTTATGGTTTGTTGGTCACTAGGATTCATTCCGTAGGGTCTGTTGTCGTTATCAATGACGATGTGTCAAACTTTGCACTTATCGCTATCAAATATCATTTTATCACCAGTGATCCTGCTCGATGAGTTTCTCACCATCACTTTGCAACAACAGGCGCTCAATCTCTTTTGTAACTAGTGAGTTCGAGTCGTTTGTCATTCTTGTCCTCTTCTTTTTTGTATATCTCACAGCATAGCTCATCCCACGAGTCGGTGATATATATAACTCTCAGAAACAGAATGGGTCGCAAGACTGATCCCTACAGCACACCACTTGTTACGTCTAACCATTCTGAGGCTTGGGTGTTAATCGCTACTCTGTTCAAGGCCAGTCACACAATTTTCTCACCATCGAGGTGAGATCCCGTCTGTACCATGGGATAACATTTGATAGTCATTTCTGACGAATATTTTCTGAGAATCTAAGTAAATGCTATCAAACTCTTCAATTCTCATCATACATAGTGATTACATTATAAGAGAATTCAACTAGATTCGTCAGACATGAATAACATCCTCAAAAACCAACGATACGACTAAGTGAAGTGGTGACCATCTAACTCAAAATCCTGTCTCATATGAATGTTGTCATAGATATCTCAACCACGGACGTCACCTGATAGGCCAATAATTTCTGGGGGAATTCAATACCCTTTTTGAGCATCGATACCACATCTTAAAACCTTCCAGTCCTGTGGAAGCTTTGTAGTAGTAAGTGACTTACTGGAAAGAACAAAATCAAGAGTGTAGCTATTTCATTTTTGGCTTCTTTCACGGTTGTCGGGTAAGACTTATCAGGACCTGCCGTTTTATTTACTTTCATTCCGTTTAATACTGACATATGCATCTGGATCTTGTTCGTCAACATGTAAAATGTTTTCTTCCGTTTAGGTGGGACTGGATCTGGAACACAAGATGTCTCCAAAGATATAAAGAGAAATATGAACAATTAGATTAATTAGGATTACTGCAATGGTTTCGCTGTCTTCAACCAAACTGCTGTTTTCTGCGAGTAATGGGCAACTGACTGTGTTATTACTTTCTCGCTTCTAAAAGAACAAAAAAAAAAAAAAATTGTTGGGTTTCCTTTGGTATTTTCAGCAATATACGCTTCAAATTGCTGTTGTTTTGACGAAATGTTTCTTTTTTACACAAATTTGACACAAATTTACATAAGTTAGTTTAAGCATTATGTGCGTTATTTTCTTTGACAACAGGCAACTCTTTATTTACTATTCCATCACTGTGGCTTAGTTTTAGATTACGACCGTCTGTTACGAATCGAGACTACTACTACTACTTTGAAAGTCTTACAAAAACTTCTCCATTCTGCGTCCATAACATCTCCATTTAAACAATTATCATTTCAGTTTATCCCCAGCAAAAACGTGAAGAGATCATTAGAATCAGAAACTAAAATTTGGTGTTCTCTACAACTTTCGCGTCGACCATCATTACAAACAGTACTGAAGTCTATCTCAAAAGTATTTCGTCTACCAACATTCGTCCCAAACGTATCTCGATCCGCGACATGATCGACGAGATCTTCACTTACAGCTACCACAAAATGCAATATACAGGTACTTAAGACGCAAGCAGGTTCCTTAACGAATTGCATTAAGGCACTATCAAGCCAAATTTTTATGGAGAATTCCACGTTTTGAGCTACCTGAAAGGGATTCTCCCCAAACGATGCCGATAGAGCAGAATCTATCCTTGCAATTTACCTCCTTCTGAAGATCAGGTCTTGATGCATCTAACACACATTTAAGAGGACCATCTGAATGCTTTCTTTCTCTCTCGGAGACCCGCTACAGCCAGCGACATGCGGATCTCTCCTACGATCTCACAACTAATGAATGTTGAACGAGTTCGATATGGAAGATGAATGTGTGTGTGTATGTGTAACCACCCACTTGTACTTCACGGGGAGAGAGAGAGAGAGAGGTTTGCACTCGTTCAGGCCTCGTCTACGACTGTTATACAACTTCTTGAATTTATGTATGCTGTCTGCATTATCCTCAGCCATTCCAATCCACTCTTCAACATATAAACTATAAACGTACTTCTCTACATCCCTTTTAGCAAGTTTGTTACTCGATTTCGTATGTGTGTGTGTGTGTGTGTGTGTGTGTGTGTGTGTGTGTGTGTGTGTGTGTGTGTACGTGTCCTTCCAAAGATGCACCACCTTCAGGATAACATGATATGTATCCCTCTATTGGTGCTCTGTTGGCATATGTCCAATTGAAGGTACTGGTGACGTACCACAGGAACCTGACTTTTCTTCCATTAACCTTTTTAATTTACGTTAGATTACGGTAAAATAATCTGGAATCGCGCTATTTTGCCCCTTTTCCAGCAACTGCTGTCATGTTAAAACCCACGGAACAAAACACAGTGCTTATATGTCTTTATATATATATATATATATATATATATATATATATATATATATATATATATATATATATATATATATATATATATCCCTGGGGATAGGGGAGAAAGAATACTTCCCACGTATTCCCTGCGTGTCGTAGAAGGCGACTTTTAAAAGAGAAGGGAGCGGGGGGCTGGAAATCCTCCCCTCTCGGTTTTTTTTTTTCCCCCAAAAGAAGGAACAGAGAAGGGGGCCAGGTGAGGATATTCCCTCAGAGGCCCAGTCCACTGTTCTTAACGCTACCTCGCTAATGCGGGAAATGGCGAATAGTTTGAAAGAAAGAAAAGAAATATATATATATATATATATATATATATATATATATATATATATATATATATATATATATATATATATATATATATATATATATACTGTGTGTGTGTGTGTGTGTTCAGTCATCAAGTATCTATTTACTTTCATTACTAGGGACGTGAGAGGAACACACGAATGTTGGAGGACGGCACCGCGGATCCCCTTGGCACTTTGAACAACCTACCTGTCCTGGGGTGAGAGATGATGGTCTCTATAGACTACGTGGAGGTGAGTATGAGCAGGAATTGCTTGTTGGTGTCTAGTTCATGAAAGAGTATGCGAGGATGACACACTTGGTGTCAAAAAAGAACATACATTAGTATGATGGAGAGACTGGATAAGTATGTGTCTTCAGTGGGGACTGATTGATTCAGACGCAGAAGCCACACACACACACACACACACACACACACACACACATGTGATCACCATCATCCAACATACACCACTCGTTCCTCACTCTCACCTCACTTTCCCCACGTACACCTTGCACATAGTTACTCACCCACGTATTCCTCGCCTCCCTTAATACACTCCTAATTCACTCCCTCTCCTCGTAAACCCTCCAAAGCGCCAGTACACACACTCTGACACACCACAATCCCAACAGCTAACCCCAACGCACAGACACATCTGCACGCGTCGTCATCAAACTTATGAATGGTTTTAACATCTTCAGGCATCGAGAGAGAGAGAGAGAGAGAGAGAGAGAGAGAGAGAGAGAGAGAGAGAGAGAGAGAGAGAGAGAGAGAGAGAGACACTCTTGAACCTTCTTGAAATAGTCCTAATCTACCGTAGAGACTCTCTTTTTTTTCTCCCCTAATCATCTAGCGAGAGAGTGACTAGCCAATTAAGACACGTTGATTACTGGCTAATTGTTACATACGTGGACGGGTCGTCCCGCTTCGCTCCTTACCGAAGGAAAGTCATGAAGGACTCCTCGGTATGTGAGGTCGCCACCGCTCTACTCAAACCTCCTGCTGCTTTGTCCCTGGCCTTCCTCATGCTCCTGAAATGTGTCCCTGGCCTTCTTCATGCTCTTGAAATGTGTCCCTGGCCTTCCTCATGCTCGTGAAATGTCCCTGACCTTCCTCATGCTCCTGAAATGTGTCCATGGCCTTCTTCATGCTCTTGAAATGTGTCCCTGGCTTTCCTCATGCTCTTGAAATGTGTCCCTGACCTTCCTCATGCTCTTGAAATGTGTCCCTGGCCTTCCTCATGCTCTTGAAATGTGTCCCTGGCCTTCCTCGTGCTCTTGAAATGTGTCCCTTCCCTCCCTCATGCTCCTGAAATGTCCCTGATATTTGTCAGACTTCTGAGATGTCCCTGACATTCCTCATGCTCTTGAAATATCCCTGATTTTTCTCAGACTTCTGAAATGTCCATGGCTTCCTCATGCTCCTGAAATGTGTCCCTGGCCTTCCTCATGCTCTTGAAATGTTCCCTTCCCTCCCTCATGCTCCTGAAATGTCCCTTACCTTCCTCATACCCTTGATACCCACTTCACGTTCCTCAGACTCCTGAGATTTCCAAGACCTTCCCTGGACTCCTGACACTCCCCTGACCTTCCAAACTCCTGACACTTCC